>NC_071109.1:33262500-33352500 GCF_024256425.1 Clarias gariepinus
AATTCAGTTTACTTCTGGTTAATGACATTTTTTTAAAGTGGTTCATGATATTAATACAGTATATTGCGATATCGGTGTGATCTTTGCGATATTATTGGACTGTAAATGGTCTGTGTCTTCATATAATTAAATAACCTTAATTATAAATTAATTATAAATAACCTTACTTATAACCTTAGGTGATTATTATTATTATTATTATAAATAACCTTAATTATAAATTTATTATAAATAACTTTAATTATAAACTTAGGTTATTATTATTTTTTATTATTATTATTATTATTATTATTATAAATAACCTTAATTATAAATTAATCATAAATAACCTTAATTATAACCTTAGGTTATTATTATTATTATTATTATTATTATAAATAACCTTAATCTCATTAATGGGTACTTATCTGATGTGGAGAAAGACTTTTGGACTGATTTCTGCAGATCAGACCCAGACCCCAGAGAGTAACAGAGAGTGTGTGTGTGTGTGTGTGTGTGTGTAGACCAGTGCAGTGTGACAGTGCGGGTAGTTTGGCGGCTGAGCCCCGGAGGCCCTGACCCGATCCCCGCGCTCGCGTGATGCTCTTACCCTCGAGCGTCACCTCCTTCCCGGCCTTCTTCAGCGCCTGCACCGCCTGGTCGTGCGTGGCTTCCCGGAGGTCGCTCCCGTTCACGGACAGTATGGCGTCTCCGACCCGCAGAGCCCGGCTCTGGTCCGCCGCCAGTCCGGGGAAAATCTTGGAAATGAGGATGGGCATCCTGTTCTCCCGACCTCCTTTAATACTGATCCCCAATCCGCCCGACTCCTGCTTGACCACCCGAACTCTCCGGACCGGGTCCGATGATGATGGTGAGCCGGACTCACTGGTTCTAGACCCGAACCCGGATCCCGGACTGCCGTAGCTCGAAGCAGGACTGCCGAACTCGGAGGAGCTGGCCCCGGTGTCGCGGATGAACTTGCCGTGCGGGCTGTGCTCGTGCTCGCCGGATGCTCCGTTACTTCCGGACAGTTTGAAGTGGTTCTGTTCACCGGATGGGTTCGGGCTCTGCGTGCGGTTCTGGCTCCCCGGCTCGGTCCCGTTAGCCACAGCGGCTCGTCCCCCGGCTGCAGGGCTCGAGCCCTCGGTCCCGCTCGGTTCTCCCTCCGCCGTCAGAGTCAAAGTTTCGCGCGTGAGTTCGGCGGTGACCCGAACCCAGCGGTCCCGCAGCAGCAGGTCCAGTTGTCCATTCCGGTCCGCTCGAGTCCAGATCGCCATGTTCGCGTCAGCACTTTTTACAACTCATAATAATAAAAAAAATAATAAAGTTTTAAACACTCGGGTTTTTTTTCCCTCTGTGCGCACTTCGGCATGACACTCCCACTCAGTGAGGGAGCGCGAGACACGGAGGGAGGCAAAGCCACGCCCTCTCCGAGCTGCTCGCCTCTGATTGGTCAGTTCCGCTTCCTGACTGAAACTTCCACATCTGTAACCTGAGTTTTACTTCAACATCTGTGATCTATAGCAGACTATAACTTCAACTTTTGCAGAATTTTATTTCACCATCTGTAATCACAGCAGAATTTTTATTTAACATTTGTAATCACATAGCAGAATTTTACTTCAACATCTGTAATCATACAGCAGAATTTTACTTTAACATCTGTAATCACAGCAGAATTTTACTTTAACATCTGTAATCAAAGCAGAATTTTACTTGAACCTCTGTAATCATACAGCAGAATTTTAGTTTAACATCTGTAATCACAGCAGAATTTTTCTTCAACCTCTGTAATCACATAACAGAATTTTACTTGAACCCCTGTAATCATACAGCAGAATTTTATTTCACCATCTGTAATCACAGCAGAATTTTTATTTAACATTTGTAATCACATAGCAGAATTTTACTTCAACCTCTCTAATCACATAACAGAATTTTACTTCAACATCTGTAATCATACAGCAGAATTTTACTTTAACATCTGTAATCAAAGCAGAATTTTAGTTTAACATCTGTAATCACAGCAGAATTTTAGTTTAACATCTGTAATCACAGCAGAATTTTTCTTCAACCTCTGTAATCACATAACAGAATTTTACCTCAACATCTGTAATCAAAGCAGAATTTTAGTTTAACATCTGTAATCACAGCAGAATTTTAGTTTAACATCTGTAATCACAGCAGAATTTTTCTTCAACCTCTGTAATCACATAACAGAATTTTACTTGAATCCCTGTAATCATACAGTAGAATATTATTTCAACATCTGGAATCACAGTAGAATATTATTTCAACATCTGGAATCATACAGCAGATTTTAAATTTAACATTTGTAATCACATAGTAGAATTGTACTTCAACATCTGTAATCATGCAGCAGAATTTTACTTCAACCTCTGTAATCACATAACAGAATTTTACTTCAACCTCTGTAATCATACAGCAGAATTTTAGTTTAACATCTGTAATCACAGCAGAATTTTTCTTCAACCTCTGTAATCACATAACAGAATTTTACTTGAATCATACAGTAGAATATTATTTCAACATCTGGAATCATACAGCAGATTTTAAATTTAACATTTGTAATCACATAGTAGAATTGTACTTCAACATCTGTAATCATGCAGCAGAATTTTACTTCAACCTCTGTAATCACACAGCAGAATTTTACTTCAACCTTTGTAATCACATAACAGAATTTTACTTCAACCTCTGTAATCATACAGCAGAATTTAACTTTAACCTCTGTAATCACATAACAGAATTTTACTTGAACATCTGGAATCATACAGCAGATTTTAAATTTAACATTTGTAATCACATAGTAGAATTGTACTTCAACATCTGTAATCATGCAGCAGAATTTTACTTCAACCTCTGTAATCACATAACAGAATTTTACTTCAACCTCTGTAATCACATAACAGAATTTTACTTCAACCTCTGTAATCATACAGCAGAATTTTATTTCAACCTCTGTAATCACATAACAGAATTTTACTTCAACCTTTGTAATCACATAACAGAATTTTACTTCAACCTCTGTAATCATACAGCAGAATTTTACTTCAACATCTGTAATCATACAGCAGAATTTTACTTTAACATCTGTAATCAAAGCAGAATTTTACTTGAACCTCTGTAATCATACAGCAGAATTTTAGTTTAACATCTGTAATCACAGCAGAATTTTATTTCACCATCTGTAATCACAGCAGAATTTTTATTTAACATTTGTAATCACATAGCAGAATTTTACTTCAACATCTGTAATCATACAGCAGAATTTTACTTTAACATCTGTAATCATACAGCAAACATTTATTTTAACATCTGTAATCACAGCAGAATTTTACTTCAACATCTGTAATCATGCAGCAGAATTTTATTTCAACATCTGTAATCATACAGCAAACATTTATTTTAACATCTGTAATCACAGCAGAATTTTACTTCAACATCTGTAATCATGCAGCAGAATTTTATTTTAACATCTGTAATTACATAGCAGTATTTTACTTCAACATCTGTAATCATACAGCAGAATTTTACTTCAACATCTGTAATTATACAGCAAACATTTATTTTAACATCTGTAATCACAGCAGAATTTTACTTCAACATCTGTACTCATGCAGCAGAATTTTATTTTAACATCTGTAATTACATAGCAGTATTTTACTTCAACATCTGTAATCATACAGCAGAATTTTACTTCGACATCTGTAATCTTACAGCAAACATTTATTTCAACCTCTGTAATCATACAGCAGAATTTAACTTCCAGACCTGTATTCATACATGAGAATTTACCATCTGTAATCTATAGCAGAATTTTAATTCCACATCTGTAATTGTACAGCACAGTTTAATTGGATAGGATCTGGGGAGTTTGGAG
This sequence comes from Clarias gariepinus, assembly GCF_024256425.1. Taxonomy (NCBI): domain Eukaryota; kingdom Metazoa; phylum Chordata; class Actinopteri; order Siluriformes; family Clariidae; genus Clarias; species Clarias gariepinus. The sequence continues at coordinate 33,266,384 of NC_071109.1, forward strand.
GCCTGGTTAAGAACCTTGAACACTGGGTGTTCTGTTGCCTTTCTGTCACAGCCAGTACTGAATTTGCATTAGCCTTTCTGTGGGATTGGACCAGACAGTCTGGACTTTAGTCTCCGCAGGCATGGGTGAGCCTTGGGTACCCATGATCCTGTCACCAGTTTACTTATGATATGTATAATCAATAGTTAATGTTATTCAATTCCCCTGGCAGTGAAGGTAATGTTATGAATAAATAATGAGGCTATGTGAATATTTGGAGTACTAAGTGAGTAGAGAACAATATAGTACAATATGTTATAATATGAAGAATAAACTGTAGATTAGACAAATATACAATATTTGTGTAAAACGTGTTAGTCAAAAACATATACAGTATAAGAGATATGTACATTGTACACACAGCAGTACACACCTTATCCATGAATGATGTACAATAAATATGCAGATATATAAACAAAACCTAGAGTATATAATATAAACCTACAGTTCTATAGAGAGAATATAGAAGTATAAAAATAAATCAGCAGGACGATTACAGACAGTGAAACATCAGCGGCCCAGAGGTGTGTTGTGCAAAGGTGGTGTGCAGAGTTAAACAAATATATATATTTATATTTTTATATTTTTAGATAGATAGATAGATAGATAGATAGATAGTAAATAAAAGTGATGTAATGAGAACACCATTCACTGGTTGAACTTTACATATTATGGTGCTGGAACTCATTCTTTAGTCTAGAATTGATAAGAAGGTGATTATATCCAATGTGTAAATTGTAAAAAAAAAAAAAAGATTCTTAATATAATATTCATAAAGAACATGATTAAAACTAATTGTTAGATTAATGGTCTCAGCTTAAGTATGTTATGTGCCTGAGAAAAAAAAACATTTGGAAAACTACATCATAGTGTGTAGCGCTTCTCTGTGTTTATGTAGACCTCCTGTCATTAATTTAAAATACACACCCCCAAATGAAAATCTGCTCCGCCCCAATCTGAAGGATGCTGACACATGAAAGAAGGAAAACATGGTGGACGTCTGTAAGCGGCCTGCACAGCCACGTTTAGGAAACTAAGAAACAGGAAGCGCACAAAACCTCATAAAGAAGCAAAATTATACTGGTCCAGTACGGACTAATCTTGAATTATACATCCTTAATTATGGTAATATTCTACATATACACATTTAAAAATAGATACATTTTGTCATCCCTAAATATCAAAATTTAGCCAAATTATTTAATGGCTGAGTGTTTAAATAAAGATGAAAACTTACAATTATTTTAAACAATTTATAAATTTATATATATATATAAATATAATATAACACAAATATATAACTTATATTTTTTAAAAAGCTAATTTTGGACAAACTTTTCTGCACATTGTCAAAAGCCATAGCCACATGGCTCAGGCTTATTATACTATTTGAGTTAGTAACATGGCTGACACATGGAGCTTAAAGAAAGCAACACATGCAGTAAGATTCTGGAAAGACACAAGGTGCACAAATTTGCAAAAAAATTATTTTATACAGTACATTTGGTTTCATGCAGTGCTGCATGTTTAAAAAAAAAAATAATATTGCTATTATTTGCAAGGTGTTTATTGAGTACCTTTTCATTCCTACGACGCATTTTGTGCCTGTTTTATGCATGTACCAAAATCTTAGTGGGTGAAAAGATTTGTTAGCCAAATACAGAGTTTGTTTTGCAAGACCTGCGTGTTTCCACAATATTTGTTTTCCCAAAGATTTAAGAAAAGAATCCAGTCTTGCAGGAATGTCCAAAGTTCTAAATTTTTACTAATGTTTCTCCGATTAGATTAAACAATAAAAAATATCTGATTTTATAAAATGCATGTCACAATTATTATAGTGCATAACCGCGCTAATCAAGCTAGTTAACAATAAATAAAACAGCAACCAAGTTCGCTAACATGCAAGTGTTGTTGAGGTCAACCTGTGGTGTTACTGCTGTCGCTATTCCCATATTGTGGTCTATACGAGAATGCCAATAGCCCCCCCGTTATGGAATATCATGTTACACTGAGAAATTATTCTGCAATGTTATAGGAGAACTTAGCACTTTCACTTATAACATTTTATATGTTGGTGTTGTTGGTCTTTCGGCTGCTCCCGTCGAGGGGTCGCCACAGCGGACCATCTGAGCCGCACACAACTTGGCACAGGTTTCACGCTGGATGCCCTTCCATTTTATCTGGGCTTGGGACCGGCGCTGCATCCAGTTGCTAGGGTTCGGACATTGAGTAGGCATTGTAACCGGGCCTTCCACATGGCATCAATGCCTTACTTAGAACATTTGTTATAAATATATATTTTTTACTGTATAAACATCATACATAAATATCTCTCTTCCCCTTCTTGTCTCCTAGGAGTCTTTCAGCAGTCATTCATTACATTTTATTTCTACACTTCTTTTACACCTGGAATGTAAAAGTTTATATAAATAAAAACCCTTAAGCCACCAAGTACCCACAATGCATCACAAGGAAATGAAAGCTTTATTAAATGTAAGTACAAATATTTATATGAGTCTTAAAGCTAACAGTGGTGTAAATCTGATGCTCGCTTTACACAGCTGGGTCATGCTAACAGAGGACGCGTGTAACCTCTGTTTCACCTCTCAGTCAAACACACACACACACACACAAACACACACACACAGACACACAGTTTAGAACTGATTTATTGCAGATACGCAGCATTTACAAAAAATAAAAAAAGGCAAAACACATAAGACCATGAGTGGAAAATTCAGCTGCAGCCATGTGTGTGTGTGTGTGTGTGTACGCGCGCCTGTGTGTGCCTGTGTGCGTGTGTAAGTGTGTGTGGAGGCATATATCTCCTTATTAGGGCCCAAGATAGACAGAGTGCACACTACTGAATCTCTACGGACTCGCGCTGATTTTCTCCAGAACTCATTTCCAAAACGTGACGAACGCCACGGACTCTCTGGTTTCTGTGGAGAAACAAAATCTGAAGTGTCTGTTTGTTTCTTAAAAAGTACTACAAAAACATCTGAGTCACGTGACCCGCAGAATGATGATGTTATTCAGGTGAAAGAGAATTTTTTTTTTTTCTTTTAAAACGACACATTTAAAGCTAACAGGCTAATCAAAGTTCACCAACGTGTTCTAGCAGAATCTGACGCTACGCGGGCGACTCGATGATTAACTCATCTAGAGCACATGACCAGTCTAATCTAACACAAAGCTAGCGTACAGTATGTGGAGAAATCTGGCTAGCTAACCTAGCTCACGAGCTATATATATATGTAACAACATAATGTGGGGTAGCGGTTGATGCTAAGCATAATTACAGGGTGATATTAGCTGCACGAAGGACTTTCTTAGGAATTTGTCGACACATCTGAGGTAAATGTTGACATTTTCAGTCGTTTCTGTCACCACCTCGTCCTTACAGTCTTAACCAATGAGTGTGTGTATGAGTGGACATTGTGACAGCGTTAGCTAGTGGCTAACTGCAGTACGATTTTAACCCTGTGCATTCCTGGAAGGTAAACAAAGCCAGATTCATCATAATTCCCCGACTGTATGACATTAGCAAACACGATTAAACACAGTGCTAGGGTTTGTTAGGGGATGTTAATGTTTAATGTTATTTTCCAGGTGGTACTTTAGCATTACCTACTCTTTCTCATGCTATATTTGATTAAACAAATCTTATCTCAGAAAAGCCTTTAAAAACACACATCGGGAGTGACTGTCTGCATATTGTCCGCGCACACACACACACAGGCATTGGTCTGAACTCATGGTAAGTTGCTAACATTCTAAATCATTCACGTATGTCATTAGCTAGCTCATGTTTAGTGTCTGTGTTTCCCAGTTGCCTAGCAACAGTGTTGAACGGCAAAATACAAATAAACAATTATTTATTTCGAACACAAAATATTCATGTGCAACTTTTTCTATTTTTCAGTATGGACATTGTCAGCGCTCTGTCTAAGGCTCTAATACGGAGATGAACGTTGGTGGAGATGGTGTTAATGGCTGTACAGTGTCTCTCGAACATTCTCAAACAGGCTTCAATCCCTGATACATTCAGTCACTACATAGTGCAATGAACTCGCGTCCGAGCTCGGAAGATTTCAATAACATACTGCAGTATTTTCAGGTTCCGTGCGGGGTCTTGTTTTTCTGATTGCATTTCAGCAGGATAGAAGGATTAAACGGCATTCAGGTGATTTCAGACCATCGGTCCTGCGCTACAGAGCAGCTTCAAGCATTTGAGTCCACTTTATAGCACACTTCATCGTGCACTTCAGCATACGATTTGGCTTGTGGCCTTATCAGCTGGGAAGGGCGTGTCTGACTTATTAGTGAAGTATGCACTACATTCGAGGTAAATTGAGGCAATTAACATGCTTTTTCCACTTCCTGCTTCTCTTACAGAGCATGTCCTAATTAGGCCAGGCAGGAAAATGCTGATGTTAATTTTATTAATTAATTACTTCAAGGGCGTGGCTTAAAGAGGTGCGTCCAACTGAAAGGGTGAGCATTACTCAGGGTCAGAGGTCAAAAAGCTGAGGCACGAATATACTGTAGAGGTGCGTGTTCTTGTGTGGGCGGAGCAATCTTATAATATTGTGTTGGGGTCGGGCTGAAGAGTTAAACGAGGCAAAATGCAGGAGTATGGTGCTCCATGTTCCATATGAAGGCGGAGTGCTGCACGCTAAGGGCGTGTCAGGTCATGTATACGGGCGCTGGTAAGCAAAACACTGCTGAGCAGCCAGTCCTGGGACACAGCTGTTGTATCCTGGTACCACAAGGGTCAAAAGTCACAATGCTGAGGCAGTAATATGGTGGTGCCTTGTCCCTGTGTGGGCGGAGCAATACTAACACACACCTGGTTAAATTCAGGGCATGACTAGAAACCAGACATACATCACGGATTGCTTTAAGGGGGCAGGACTTCAGGAATAAATAATAATAATAATAATAATAATAATAATCGCCAACTCAGGGGACGGGGACCACTCAGAACAGAAAAGGGTCAAAGGTCATTCCATGAAAACAGGAATATAGTGGTCAAAGTCACTGACATCACTGACTCCAAGGCGGGGCCAACAGTCTGGGCGGTGTGTCTAAAGAGAAGCAGCCCAGCGAGCAACACAGCCCACTCGCTCTTTCAGTCACTGTCCTAGTTGACTCCACCCCTTGGAGGCATGGGGTTGTGAAGAGAGGCAGGGCGAGGGCGTGGCTTCCCTCTCTTAGGTGTGTTGTTTATAATGTCGAGGCTGCGGCGGCTGGAAGAAACGACATTGGCGACGAACTTGGTGCATTCGGCACAGACGTCTCTCAGAGTGCAGCCTGCGACATAGAGGTACGGGAACTCATCTTCGACGGCGCGGCGGGACAACGAGCGCAGAGACCTGAGACGCAGACCAACAATCTGATAAAAATAATTTGACTTTAACAAGCAAACAGTCAGGAATATACTGTAGAAGGATGAACATTTTGAATTTGTTGCTAGGTCTAAACTTAATCGTTTATGAACTGTTAATAAAAAAAAATCCAGATTAACTCCGCTTTGCAGCCAGGGACAAAAGTTTTGAGATTTTCACAAAGTCTGCTACTTTAGTGTTTTTAGATCTTTTCGTCAGATGTTACTCTGGTATACTGAAGTAAAATTACAGGCATTTCAAGTGTCAAAGTCTTTTATTGACAATTACATTAAGTTTATGCAAAAAGTCAGTATTGGCAGTGTTGATCTTCTTTTTCAAGACCTCTACACTTCGCCCTGGCATACTGTCAATCAACTTCTCTCTGATGGCGCAGCCCATTTCTACATAATTAATGCTTGGAGTTTGTCAAAATTTGGGGTTTTTGTTTGTTCACTCGCCTCTAGAGGACTGACCACAAGTTCTTAATGGGATTAAGGTCTGGGGAGTCTCCTGGCCATGCAACCCAAATCCATGTTTTGTTCGCCATGCCGCTTAGCTATCTCTTTTGGTTCTTGACTGACGGTAGCGCTCACCCACATGCATTTCAAGAAGGGCATCAAAGAAGCCACTTCTCTCCAGGAAAAACATCAAGGACGGGCAGATATTCTGCAGAAGGTACAGGAATTGGACTGCTGGGGCCTGGGGTAACGTCATTTTCTCTGATGAATCCCCTTTACGATTGTTGCGTCCGGAAAAAAGCTTGTCTGGTAAAGAAACGGTGAGCGCTACCATCAGTCATGTGTCATGCCAACAGTTGCTTCTCGGCCTAAGGGAGTGTGCTCACTCACAATTTTGCCTAAGAACATAGCCATGAATAAAGAAGGGTACAAAAATAACCAACAACTTCCCCAACCCTCCAAGAGCAAAAAAAAAAAAAAACTTGCGCGGAACTTTTTGCATTACTTCATAAACCACAAAAAACTTCCTTTAATCTGATGTTGTGCAGTCAGAGGGTGAACCCAGTAGCGGCGTCGATTTTTTTCTCTCCCTATGTTGCCGTATTATTTTTTAATATTTTTTATATATGATATAAAAATATAATAATTTAATTGGAATTTTTAAAACAAGAAGATGTCTAATATAGCTAAAAGGGCCACATTAAAAGGAGGCACCTCAAATAAAACGACAAGGGCTTTTATATCCAGTTCCCGACACACTGCCCCCACAGGTTAACACACAAACTACAATTTGGGCTGCAGGCTGGCGTTAGACAGAGACAAATGAACTCTAGTGTAGAAGTCAATCGAGCGCCGCTACAAAACACAACATAAACGTCTAGGACGTTCAGAGCACGTTCGATTATCCAAAAATGTAACGCCTGTGTGAACAAGGCCTAAGTCGCTCGGGGCTCTTGATGCTGACTTTAACAGAGAATTTAGCTAGCTAGACTCACTTGTAGACGTCACTCCGCTGGCTGTGGCTCCGCGGGCTGCTATGAAAGCCAACGGCATACACAGGGATGTGTGCTAACTTCTTAGACGGCATTTTCATCTAAATAAATAAAAAAAATAAATAAAAAAAAAGGATTAGCCCTAAGCTTTAAACAGTAACATGGCTAACAGAGAGAAAAGCTAACAGGATACAGCTAACACTGGAGCATACTTACACACATATTTGAATGCTAATCAGCTCTCTAGCTACATTTCTATTACTTAAATCAATGTTTGACAAACAGCATCATCATCATCATCATCATCATCATTTAACCGATTTCGTTTCAGCTTCTGTTCACATTATTAGCTGATACGTCACTGTGACACGATCACGGCGTTGGCAGAACAGGCCTTGTGTGGAAAGGTTTAAGCTAGCCCACACACACACACACACCTACACACACACTCAGGAACTAAAAGGTCAAACACACACCGTTACTCGACAAATTCAGGAAAACCACCCGCAAACACACCCACACACTGACCACAGGAGCGTGTGTGTGCTGATCATTAAATTCACCATGTGATATTTTTACTACACACATGCACATTCACACACTGAGATCATGGTTCAAACAGGAAGTGTGAAAAGCTGAGAGATGAAAGCTGAAATACCTTTGCACTACATGAGCCACACACCGACCTATGGGTTTAAACACACACACACACACATTATTCACAAATTTCACATTTTGAATAGTAATAATATAGTGTAATAGAGTAATTCTTTGAAATAACTTTTCTGAATAATAATAATAATAATGATAATAATAATAATAACACAACCTATACATATTTATTGGTTTCATATGAATATTCATAACTCTTGCAGGTCTGAATAATAATCCACAGCATCATTTAAAACACGAGTGAAACTGAAATCAAACGTACTACTGACCTTTTACACAGCAGACACGTAGAAGGCCAAGAGAACAGAGGAAACTTTACCATACAGCAGCAGCACACCTACACACACACACACACAGACACACACATGTAGGTGGAGCTAGATGACAAAGAACAGTTGCATGATGTAGTGTGTGTGTATGCGTGTGTACGTGTGTGTGTGATCACCTTGCCCTTCCTCAGGTTGTTATAAAGCTCTTTACTCTGGAGGAACTTCTCCATCTCGGCCTTCACCAGCACACGGCGCACGCTGATGACCTCATCAAGGGTTAACGCCAAACTCTCCACCGGGTGGCTGAACTCCTCCTAAGTGTGTCGGGAAGAGGAGCAGGGCCGAAGAAATGCGTACAAAGAAATCATGCTTTGTAGGTGTAGCGGTGTAGGTGATGATGCGTTAAAAATGCACGTGACTGTATTGTGGGCGTGACTAATTTTCACTTATAATTATTATAATTTTGTATTAGATGGGTCAAAAGAGGCGGGGCATTTAGGTGCTCACCATCCACTGGTTGGTGCTGAGGCTTTTCGCCGGTGCTGAAGCCTCACTGATCTCCTCCACCTCACTGAGAGTGCGACAGGCAGAAGACGCAGGAGACGAGCCGATCACAGGAAATGAAGCTGCAAACAGAGCGAGAGCCAGAGAATAATTACAGCCACATTATCTGTCTACTGCATGAGATCAGGTGGATTTCATTAATGACTTATCCCCTGAAAGTGTTTATTGTGTTACGTTAGAAGTGAGATCAAAGCAGTGGTTTTTTTTTGTCTCCCCCTGGTGGTCATAACGAGGAACTGCAAGATAGAAATGAAGAAAGTGTGTTTGGTTGTGTGTTTGGTGCTTGGTTCTAACCTCGGTGTGGGCGTGTGCGTGTGGTTCCAGTGTGTGTGTATGAACGTGGTCTTTCTCCACGCACACACACTGAGGTGCACGGTTCATTCGCCTCGCTCTGCAGCAGCTCCGCCAGGTCATGCTCCGAGAAGGAACGATCACGCTTCATCATACTCTCCACACACTCACCACCATCAGGAGATTCCTCGTCCTATACACACACACACACACACACACAGATGGCATTCAGGTTACCGTGTGAAGCCTCTAACAAAAGGTCTTCTTTTAAAGTGTCAGGGTGTCGAGATAAAGGAGCTCCGCCCCAATTCCACCCAGTTCTACCTCATTATACAGCAACACACACACACACACACACCTCGAACAGGTTCATCTCCTCCATTTCAGCGAGTGTGGGGGCTTTGAGCAGCACACGAGGTCGTGAAAAGGGGCGGAGCCCACCTTCAGTGATTGACAGGTCAATACAGGAAGTGGATTTGAGGTCACAGTGACAGGAGTGGGCCAGACAGGGTAGAGAACCAAACGCTGAGGAGAGAAAACACACACCATGATGAAAACATACACACACACACACACACACACACACACATACACCACAACACCAAACAGACTTCATGCTACACTGGAATCTGAGACACACAGAATGGAGGCGGAGCCTAACTGACTGCTGATTGGTTAAAGGGGGAGTGATTGACGCACGTCTCTTGGAGCTCCGCCTCTCCACCGGCCGCAGTTTGTGTTCCTGGCGGATTTCAGCTAACACGCGCTCGTGAAGAGACTGCTGCTCCTGCGGCCGCGGCGGGAGACTGCGCTCGGACACCTACACACACACACACACACACACACACACAACACACACAGGTCTGTGTCAGATACTAGTGTTTGGGGTGGAGGTTTCAGTGTATATGTGGAGATTTTGTGGTTGAGACAGAGGTGTTGAGATGTGGGGATGTGGTGGTGTGGAGAAGTGGAGATGTTGTGGTGTGGATGTTTGGAAAAGTGGAGATGTTGTGTAGAGGTTTAAAGAAGTGAAGATAATCTGGGTTGGAGTTGAAGGTTTGGAGATGTGGAGAGGTTAAAAGATGTGGAGAAGTTCTGGGTTGGAGTTAAAGGTTTGGAGATGTGGGGTGTGTAGAGGTTGAAATATCTGGAGATGTTCTAGTTTGAAGTTGAGGGTTTGGAAATGTGAAGATGTTGTAAGGCGTTGAAGGTTTGGAGATGTGGAGATGTTCTGGGTTGGAGATGTGAAGATGTGTAAAGGTGATGGAGTGGGACTCACAGGTTTAAGTGGAGGTCTGGATCTAATAAAATCCAGGATGAGTTCATGAGCGTTTTGTTTGACTCGAGTGGGAATGTCTCCATCCACCTGAAACACACATACATATTCACTCAGTATCAGCACATCAGGGACCCAGACATGGTATTGTGTGTGTGTGTGTGTGTGTGTGTGTGTGTGTGTTCTCACCATCACTTTGCGCAGTGTGTATCTGCGAGACCGGATGTCCTGCATGAGCATCTCGAACGGAGTGAGGCTGAACTCAGTGGGTAGAGGATCGAACGGCTGCTGCTCCACCTTCTTCAGCTTCACCCCCTGCCTGAGCTCCCGCATTAACTGCACCCACAGCCGAGCCTGACACACACACACACACACACACACACACACAGTGAAGTCTGTAAGGCTCGGCTGGTTTCATGCTGCTGTTCCTCTCTAACGCTTTCAGAGAGGAACAGCACTTTTGTGTGTGTGTGTAGTCATTGAAGATGGTATGTTTATACAATCTGATTCAGCCTGACTGCAGAAGCCCAGTGCTTTATTTCTCTTTTTCCTTTTCTGCCGCTGGTCATCCCTTTGTTCCTCAGGGTTCTATAGCTGAATAGGACTTTTGTGGGAACTCATCATGCCGTACGTCTCTCAATACTACACAACTACACTTGATGGAACGTATCAAAAACAAACCACACCCCAGAGGTGACTCTAGACTTATCAAAAAGAACACATTTGAACAGACACATACTGTATAAACACTGCTTTGAAATCTAATTTAGCTTCATGTGAATGAGTATCAGGGCAGCGTGGCGTACTTGAGGTTCTACACCTCCGCCCGCAGCGATTACAGAGAGCAAGCACCGGTATGAAACAATTCGTCTAAACAGTGTTTCTGAAGCTATGTGGTTTTCGGCGATGACCCCAACACAGGACACGCCCCATCGCGACCAGAAATCAGTTGAGGAATCAGCGCTGATGTAAACACGCGGTTAGACTCGTCAGGTTACGGTATTTTCAGTACTGGCCCGAGGAATATACATTAAATCAAAACTCCTCCCACTTTGTGACATCACAACACCCCGGCTCTGAATGTAACTTTCAGATTAAATCTCCAGGCGTCTTTTTATATTTAAAAAAATATGAGTTTATACCCAGTCAGTGTGTTTGAGGTTGTCCAGTTCAGCAGCACAGCGTTCCTCCAGAGACTCCTCTGTCCCGATCCTCCTCAACATCTACGGAAGCATACACACACACACACACACACACACACACACACAGCTGCATCATGACTCAGGATGAGATAAGACAAGTGAGATGAGACGTCCCATTATGCTGAGAGACAGAGATGGAAACAGATCAATAATCACTAAAGAGGATTCACTCTCTTATAGGTCATTTGTTTTATTGGTTATTGAACATTCACACACACACACACACACACACACAGGAGTCATCACTGACCTCCTTGGCATCTCTGATCCTGCAGAGGAAAGTCTGAAGCTCCAGAGTCTCGAGGAAGAGCGCTCTACACACGGCCTGGTAGTGCTCAGGAGCCAAAGCCGGGTTAGCCAGTCTCCTGGCACACAGCGCCATCACCTGTCGAAGTGTGTGCACTGCGTGCATGCCTCCCGCCTCCTCCTCGTCATCCTCATCCTCTGGGCCGCTGTAACCTTCATCCCTGGTGGTGTTCCCGATACACTCCGCAGACTCGTCGTCCTCGGCCGCCACCATGCGCTCGATCAGCTGCTCCAGCTGCGGGCTCAGCTCACGCTCCTCGCTGTCGGCCAGTCCCCAGTCCAGGGCACGGTAGATGGCCACGCCCATGGAATGGACCAACTGAGTAAACACGAGGAGCTGATGAGAGTGGGCGGGGCGTGAGAACTCTGGTAAGGTCTGTGTAAGAGTATGGTGTATAAACTCACCTGGCTCTCCTGGACAGCTGGAGCAGCTGGAGCTTCTTCATCAGCTAAAGTCAGGGGAGGAGGGACAGACGAGTGGTTACGCTAAACTTCACAGCTGTATTCTGTAATACTGTACTCTTCACTAGAAGGTCAAACTCAGAAGGGATCGTTATATTGCACTAAAAACCAACTGACAGGAAAACCAAGAGTGAAACGCCCAGTAACCACAAACACAGAGCAACTCCACTGGCACTACAACCTGCCGCCAGAACAACTGCGAACGTGGGAACTACGAACCAATGACGGAACCAGGAGACGGGTTTGATGGAATACAGAAGGCGGGGTTTGATGTTATGTTCGAGGCGGGGTTTGATGTAACCCTGGAAGTTAAGTTTGATGGAATACAGAAGGCGGGGTTTGATGTTATGTTCGAGGCGGGGTTTGATGTAACCCTGGAAACGGGGTCTTACAAAACACAGGAGATGGGGTTTGATGGAATACAGAAGGCGGGGTTTGATGTTATGTTCGAGGCGGGGTTTGATGTAACCCTGGAAGTTAAGTTTGATGGAATACAGAAGGCGGGGTTTGATGTAACCCTGGAAACGGGGTCTTACAAAACACAGGAGGTGGGGTTAGTGTAATACAAGAGGAGGGGTTTTACAAAATGCAGGAGGTGGGGTTTAACGTTATGCAGGAGGCGGGGTTTAACAACTTACAAGAGTCGGGGTTTAAGGTAATGTGGGAGGTAGGGTTTGATGGAATACAGGCGATGGGGGTTGATCAAATACAGGAGGTTTGTCATAGCACAGGAGGCGGGGTATGATGTAATGCTGGAGGCGGGGTTTAACAGCATACAGGAGGCGGGGTTTGTGCAAATTTATAATCACTTTATAATCACTTGCTCTGTGTTTCAGGTGTGTCCTGCCACCTAGTGTACAGAGTGAGTACTAAACCTGTGTATCTCAACATGGCGATGGATGTCTGTCTGTCTGTGTGCCCTTCCATCTGTCTGTTTAACTGTCTGTCTCTCTGTCTGCATGTCTGTCTGTTCTTTTGTACATAAATCTGTCTGACTGTCATCTCATCACTGTCTGTCGACCTGTGTGTCTATATGTTTGTAAGCATTCATCTTTCTGTCTGTCTGTCTGTCTGTCCGTCTGTCTGTAAACACAAACTCCTCCAGGTAGTCGTGCTGTTCATTACGCTCACATTAAAGCTAATAATTAAAGCTACCTTTGACTTTTTCACAGTAATGATGTCATTTTGTCTGTTAGTTATTGCAGTATTGCAGACAACTGATCATCAGCACACATCTGCAGCTGAGTTCTGCAGTGTGTGTGTGTGTGAGTGTGTGTGTGTGTGTGTGTGTGTCCAGACATACTCAGCACTAACGGATCAAGTTAATGGAGGAGGATCAAATCACAGCACACACACACACACACATGCACAGACAGCATCAGCACAACCTGAGCTCTAAGGACAGACTGACTCTCTCTTTGTCTGTCTCTCTCTCTTTCGTTGTCTCTCTCTCTCTCTCTCTCTTCACTTTCTCGGTTTCTTACCACTAAAGGGTAAACAGTGCCTCACTAAGGTTTTTGTGAGCTGAAACAGAGGAGAGAGATGAAAGTGTGTAATTTGAGTTCTCTGGATCAAACCAAAGTGTGTGAGCAGGGGTGTGTGGGCCGGTCCACCCGGAGCTCCAATAACACACACAGTGTCACAGTGTTTATGTGGAGTGTGTGACCGACCCGAGCTGGCTGGACTGAGGCTAGGCTAACACGCAGACTAACCTCTGATGATTAGCGCGCTAACAGACGCTGCGCTCTGGTGTTAGGACTTAATGTGAATAATTTCTAATAAAGTCTGCGAGTGATTCAGGCCCTGAGCCAGACCGCTGCACCCCTCGTCCCTCCTCACAGCCTCATGTGGGACACTGAGTGAGGTTCATATCGGGGATTTCTCTCCTCCTCCTCCTTCTGCTGCAGTTTCATCACTGAATTAACAGCTCCTGGATGTTTCATTAGCCGGGATCCCTGATTTGTACAGCTTTGTTCAGTGTGTAACAGAGCCTCATGAAGCTGGAGCTTTAGAGGAATCAGCCTTCTCTCTGTTCAATTCAGCTCATCCAAAAAGAGACTGAATTTCAGTGCTTTCTCTCTTCTCTCCTTTAATTACAACTTTCTCATCCGTTGCCACGGTGACCTGAACATAAAGCTATTTACAACAGTAATGAGAAAAAAGTGAGTGGAAATACCTCTAACGGATATGAGAGCTAAACTCGTAAAATGTGTTTACACACACACACACACACACACACACAGGTCAACAGAAATTTCACATTTATAACAGTAGTGTTTATATTCACAGAACATTACAGAATCCTGACACGGACATGAAATCGTGAAACTACTCAATCAAATCAATACATCTCTCTCTCTCTCTCTCTCTCTCTCTCTCACGTATCTCACGTATCTCATCCTCATGTAATGAGAGTCCTGGTGCAGAGCTTCCACAACAATTTTCTGTTATTTTGATTTATTTATTTCCTCTCGTTCATGTTTATTTATGCACGATTATGATTAAACTCCTCTCTCTCTCTCTCTCTCTCTCTCAGTTCTCTGACTTCACATCCTCACACTGCGATAAATAAAGAAATATGGACAAAATAAATTAATAAAATGTTTAATAAATATATTGGAGTTCTGTCTGTTTGGACGTTAAACTCATTTATAGAAATTTTTGACTGCATTAATGCAGATTAATTATTAAAAATACATACTGTGGGGATTTTAATCTTTTACATGTGAAGAACATTTGGGATTCTTGGTTAAATATACACTATAATAATAATAATAATAATAATAATAATAACTCATTCATTGTCTCTACCGCTTTATCCTGTATTCAGGGTCGCGGAGGGGAAGGGGGGGGGGGTTGGGGGTGTTCCTGGAGCCTATCACAGGGGACTTAGGGCACGAGGTGGGGGGTGCACCCTGGACGGGGTGCCAAGCCATCACAGGGCACACACACATACACACAGACTTATACATACTCATTCACACACTACAGACAATTGGGAACGTTAATTATCCCAATCTGCTTGTCTTTGGATTGTGGGAGGAAACTGGAGAACCCGGAGGAAACCCACCAAGCACGGGGAGAACATGCAAACTCCATGCACACAGACCCCGAGGTGGGAATCAAACCCTTGAGGTGACACCACAGTGCTAACCAATAAACCACTGTGCCGCTTAACAATAATCCAAATAATAATAATAATAAAAATAATAATAATAATAACACTATTACTGAGGAATCTACAGCCTCTTAACGGAACCCATGAAGCTCCTATAATAAATCATTGAAATTAATAAATAAACTGTAACACTTATGCGTTTTATTATAATTACAATATTTAAAAAATGTAAATATTTTAACACTGTATATAAACATAAAAAAGTTATTTATATAAACAACCTACAGATTATTATTATTATTATTTTTTTTTTTTCAGTTTTTTCAGAAGCTCATTAGAATCCCATGAAGAACGAAGTGACATCACCTCTCATTCTGTGCTGCAGTACACACACACACACACACACACACATACAGAGCGCAGCACAGCGCAGACCGGAAGCGTGTGTTACCGGTGCAGGTGCGCGTGTCGGGCCGCAGGGTGACGGTTCCGTCCCGGTGCAGGAGGATGGAGTCGGGCCCCTTGGCGCGGTGCCGGTGCCGGGTCCTGCAGCACTGGTAGCACACGGCCCAGGCCTGCTCCTCGTTCAGCGGCTGCTCGTAGGATCTCAGCACCTCCTCCAGGGACAGCTCCCGCGCCTCCGCCGCCCCGCGCGCATCCGCCGCCCCGCGCGCCTCCCGCTCCAGCACAGAGCCAAGGCTTGTCGGTCGGGCCATGCGACAGCACCGGGACCATCCTTCATCCTCTACAGCGCTCCGACATCACCGCCTTCATCATCATCATCATCATCAGCATCATCACTCCTCCTCCTCCTCCTCCTCCGTTAGTGTTCTCCGCACCAGGCACGAGCGCGACCTGCAGTGTGAGCGACTGTGCGGGAATAAACACACACACACACACACACACACACACTCCCCGTTAGCCTGGTCTCTCAGCGCGCACGCGCGGACAGGAGCAGGTGAAGCGAAGCCGCACTCGAGCGCGTCACCGTCACGAGCGGGTCCGTGCGCGCGCTCCTCAACCTCATCCTCCTCCACCGCGCGCGCGCGCCTCTCACATCCGCAGGGCGCGCGCTTTCTCTGACCACAACAACAACAACAACAACAACAACAGTCAAGCCTAAGAATCCACCTTAATGATGTGTGTGATAAAAATAAGAAACGGTGAAGCAGAATTATTGGCACCCCTTCATATATAAACCGATTACTTTATTCACTGAGATTTAGTTTTAATTCTGTGTCTACTGATACATCAAATCAGACACAAAAATCTGCTTAAATAATTCTAATAATCATTATTAATGCAAATGAAGTAAAATATAAAACAAAGAGACATTAAACCTCACTTAATCTTAATTTATGATTCCAGAATATAATAAAAATAAAAGAAATCTAACTGAAAGCGGCTCCTTTTTCTTCTTCGTGATTGATAATATTCTGGGGACCAATTGTCCAAAATGCAAAAAAAAAAAAAAAAAAGGGAAACTTACTTTGCTTGGCTTTCCATCATCGAAAACAATCGATCAGCTACTGGAAGTATGTGCAACTGGTTCGGTCGCTCGTATGCCGAAAATGCTTCGTAAATATCTTTCAAAATTTTAGTTCTTGATGTGAAAATTCACCAGGCGGGGCATTCTTATGCTAAGGTACCACTCTATTATTATTATTATTATTATTATCATTATTATTATTAATTCATCTATTAGATATTATGCATATTGCTCTCTTGTGAGACTTCGATTTAATTAACTTAATAATTAATTCATTCTGTCAATTGTCCGATCATTCAGTTGCAGGCATATACAGTATCATGACATAAGGTTAGTTATAAACCTAGTGTGTGTGTGTGTGTGTGTATATGTGTGTGATTTCAATTCATATTTACTGTACTACAATATTTTGTAATTGTCTTAGACGTACTAAATCCACATTGGCGCCCTCCTGTGGTCCATACAAGTAATCACAGCTTCTGAGCAGGTGAGATAATATCAGTATGATAATGACACTGCAATCACAATAATAGTTACACATTATGAGATTAGATCAATCACAAAGCAAAATCTCTATGGCAAATGCTTTTATTATAAATAAATCATGATGCAATCAAATCCCTTCATTATCAAATGCTCATTATAAAATTATTATTAAATATCAATAAAAATATCTCAACAACGATCAGTCCTGTTTTAAAGAAGCAGAACGTTCCAGAAAGATAAAGTGTATAGAGGAAATGAAACAAGTATGAGCCTCTGTAAACGTATTTATTTATTTTTATTTATTTATTTCCTTCGCTCCTCTGTGTACCACTAACAAGCCGCTCGTTAATAATCACTAAAACAATCACTCTGTAATAAATTATCACATTTACAGCATCATTCAGTAACTGAGCTTTCACATCTGATTCACCGACATCATTACAGAGGAAACACACACACACACACACACACACACACACACACACAACCATATAACACATTTTCTGAAAACCCCCAACTTACTTTCATTGTGATTGTAAACTCAGTGATAAACTTTTTTATTTTTTATTAAAATAATGACAAATGTCTCGTCCCTCTTCTTACTAACGTGCTACACCTTGACTACCATTAAAAGACAACCATTCTACCTGGAGGTTACCATGATGACTCCATGATATAAGTCCTATAAACATTAAACCACTCACTCATCAGACATCATGCTAAAGAGAACCTCGAAGAAACTCACTGAGGGACAGCATGAGGAACACAAAAAAGGGGACAGGGACAGTGTAGAAGGGGCAGGGACAGTGTAAAACGGACACGGACAGAGTAAATGAGGCAGGGACAGGGTATAAGGGACAGGGACAGGGACAGGTTAAGAAAGCAGGGACATGGTAAAAGATCCAGAGACAGGGTTAAGGGGTAGGGACTTGAACAGGCAGGGACAGGGTAACAATGGGAGTAGACAGAAAATGGGTGTGGACAGAAACCTAGGTGAACCAGTGAAAGGGGTTGAGACAGGAAAAGTGGGAGAAGGGGGAAGCAGGGGGGCTACTAAACGGCCAGGGACATAAATAAGAAGGCAAAAGCAGGAGAAAGACATGGACAGGGAAAGGGTTGGGGACGGAGAAGGGGCGTGGCTACAGCGCTGCAGTATAATAATGAACGCAAAGCCTCTTACTTGTGTCATCATTTCTGTTTGTAAGACTTCAACTAAAACATAAAAGTGTTAATAAACTAGTTCTGCACTCATCCTGCGAACACTCGCAGATTTGCGAGACGTCCATCACAGTCCACTTAATAAAAATAGCGCTCTGTCAGTTCACAACACGTCATCAGTCTTTTGTTGTCACGTATCGTATAAATGTAAAGTGTGATTTTGCACGTTTTTCCCAACAACTGTAATAAATAAGTAATTAATAATAAACTATCGAGTTGTAGTGAACTGTTCAGATACAGACTGACACACAGTCTCTCGTCTGTTGTCCAAAATATTCTTCAGTCTTTGGGACTTTTGGACGTAAGCCATGTGAAGCTGTACTTCTCCACGCGCGTGAGGTCGAGGTCGAGTTGCTTCTGCTCTGCTTCGGTGTTCAACAGACGGTAGCCCAGGAGAGACATGGCACTCCTGCAGACCTCCTGGACCTGCTGGACTTTACTGAACGTTAAACTTGTCCTCCAGGCCTGCGAGACTTCTGAGGCGTTGCGCTTGGTGATCTTGAACGCCTCGCTGGGTGTCCCCTTTCCCTTGCCATGCGTTATGTTGTGGATCCATTCCTGCAGCGCCTCCGTCATCTCGAGTCCCACAAAGTCATACATGCGTTGGATCTCTGTTAGCGGGTCGCGTACGACGTCCTCATAACGCACTAGTTTGTAGCGTCCTTGCAGGAAGTCCGGCGCTTTCTTAACAGCGGTGTCGTAGATCCGAATGTGGCTCCGGCAGATTTCCTGCATGACGCGCGTCTGTGTGTCAGACGATGCCGCCTTGCCGTCCAGGACGATGGTGGCATCTCTCTGCAACGCCGCGGCCGCCTGCTCGCGGGAGCGAAACACGGCCCGGGGGTCACGCACAAGGTGTAGGATGCGCAGATTGATCGAGGGGTCACGCAGCAGCGGGAACAGAGACTCCAGCTCAAAGAAACGCACCTCCTTTAGCACCACGTGGGTGTAGGTGTGGCACGCCGCCTCCGCCCGCTCCAACCCCGCCACGTTGCATTGCTTCGCACAATCAGTGATCTGCGGCGTGGTGTGCGAATGGAACGGGGGCGGACACGCCGGTGGAGAACACAGTGCCTGGCTGTGGCTCCACATGAACAGGTCCGAGACGTTGTGCTGGATGGGCAGGTAGGCGTCCAGCACGCTGAGGTCACACAGGAAGACGCGGTGTATCAGGTCCCGCACTGCCATACGCAGGCTGCGTGCGCCCGGTCGCTGAAGACACCCCCACACGTGCCACGCGGGCTCCATTAGGTAGAATACTGACGGGTGATGGTTGAACACCTGGCCCATAAACGACGAGCCTGATCGCCATGATGACACCAGCAGCACGTGCACTTTGCCCCCAGGAGCAGTGTTGGAATCCGAAGTGGGCGGGGTTATGTGGCTGTGCCAGCCAATAAACAGAACCACGACAACAGCCTGGAAGACCAGCAGCGCCAACGCAGCGGGGGCGGGTACACGGAAATGCAGCATCGCAGCCTGACAACACAAACAAACAGGAATAAAGCCCACAGTAATTCATTATAAACAATAATTTATTATAATAACTCACAAACACTTATACCTAATGTTTATTAAAAGTGGCCTAATGAGCAGTGCTGCGTCTTGTGGGTGGGACGCAGTGAGTGAGGATGTGAGTGTGTGAGCCCAGGGCAGAACCGGTGGGCCGAGGGACACAGGACGGGTCAGTACAGTGGATTTGGGTCAGTAGATGGTGTGTACACACACACTGTAGTGACTTTATGCGGATGTGCGGTTTGTATTCACACTGCTGATGGATGTGTGTGTGCTCTGACATACTGCTGCCTGCTGATGGATATTAATGTTCATCTGTTTTAAACAAACTGACATATGTGTATGTGTCTCAGTGTGTGTGTGTGTGTGTGTGTGTGTGTAATGAGCTTTAGTGTTTGTTTACACTCATTCATCACTGCTGAAGATTTCAGCCATGATTCTGACACTGAAACTCATCAACAGCTTCGACAAAGAAAAACTATTTACCTCTAATTCAACCAGATCGAACCGGTTTCAGTAAAAGTAAACTCACATTAACTGACATTTTACCATGAAGACGGTCCTGGTCTCGGCTGATGCGAGAAGCTCTACTCTGGAATTTCCCAAAGATTTGTCCCTGAGCCTCCAATAATGAAACTGGACTCCATATGAGTCATATGAACTTCTCCACATCTCCTGTTATACTGAACCTCCAGCCTCCTAACACACAGTATGAGTGAAGATCAATCCCTGCTATCCGTTATCACCCAGATGAGGATGGGTTCCCTGTTGAGTCTGATTCCTCTCAAGGTTTTTTCCTATTACCATCTCGTTAAAGAGACACATTATAACAACATGTCAGATTTCAGACCTGGCCTTCTGCAGCCACAGCGACCCATGTTTCAATAGCTGCGGTTCTGACACGGGGGAAAATTTTTCATCAAATGACAAACTGTTGCACCATCCAAATAAAAATTTACCACTAAACTTTTGCACGTGGGCAGAAAAGGACATCACCCAAGTTCAACACGTCTTCTATGACATTAATCTGTCCTTTTTTCCACACTTGGTGCAGAACCCAAGGAGAATACATACAAATCAAATCAGCAATCAGACCACTGACCTGGACTGTTCCAAAACTGCAACCTAAATCAAACATTCTGGGCGAATAATCATCCAATCCAATCGTGTCACATCCCAATGTCCAGCCGCTCCCTATCTTCCCCCCCCAACCCCCCGCACGCAATATATATCCGGGAAAACTGTCCTAGTGAATTGGAAAAGTAAGGAACAACATACACGTCCTAGTTTATCTCAGGGCAAACATCTATAAAACCTCCACTCTGTGTTTGTCCCGGATTTCACCAGGACATATTGACATTGCTTAACAGATTTTTTAATTATGTTGCTGAACAATAAGCCGTACATGCTATGATATCTGAGCCCAGCCTACTAAAGCAGCATGGAGGGGCAGAGGCCCAACACATCTCAGCAAACTTACACCCCACAATGATCGTACATTTTACATTCATGCATTTGGCAGATACCCTTATCCAGATGACTTACATTTTTTATCATTATAAAAAATGAGGGTTGAGGTTCTTCCTCAAGGACCCAACAGTGGTAACTTTGTGGGCAGGGGGTTTGAACCTCTTTACAGTTTTCAAACTGTAGTCCCATGCCTTAACCATTGAGTTACCCCACTACTGAAACCCAAGCCCGCTGTGGACTCTCCCACTATCAAGCGCCAACAAGTTCCACAGCCTACCTACGATCCACAAATGGCCCAGCTAGATCATCTACAGCGTATAGCTAGCAGGTGGGTCTAGTCTGAGCAAAGTTCAGCCCATGAGGTTGTGGAGAAAGTAGTGCTCCCTCCCCGAAAAAAGATGAAAGTATGTGGGCATGAAAGCTCTCTCCTCCTGGTGCACTCCCCTGAGCTAAAGAAAGGACAGAATCTGCCAAAGTGAGACGCCTTAAAGCACACCCCTCGATCTGAACCAATACCTGCTTCTGAGGGATAACCTGGAGTATATGGAAGTGGACCATCATCCGTTTAATGTCCAATACCCAGAAGGTCTCTGTGACAGAACCATACCAAAGAGAAACAGGGCTTCACAAGAGTGTAACCCAAGGATGACTCATACAAACAGAGAGCAAGAAATAAGGAACTTTAATGCAGACAAAGCGTGATGGAAAAGTGCAGAAAGTATCGCGCCAAACTAAGAAACAAAGAGATCAATAATCAATAATCCATTACTATCCCTTACTACTACAACTAACACTATCACTTTATATTACAAAATTCATCAATGATGGTTGTGTCTATAATTATCAATCCATATATGTATTGTATACCTGTAAAATCTTACAGGTTAATGATCAAATTATGATTTAAGAATATAATTATTTTATGAATCAAATTTTAATTATTAGTCCTTTAAATCTAAAAAAAAATTACCAGACCAGCTAGCACCTGTGTTCACTGAGATATTCAACATCTCTTTATCTCAGTCGGTGATCCCCACATGCTTCAAAGAGTCCATCATTGTTCCTGTCCCGAAGAAACCTCATCCTGCTTCCCTCAACGATAATCGCCCTGTAGCCCTCACCTCAGTAGTGATGAAGTGCTTTGAACGCCTGGTCAGAGACTTCATCATTTCTTCACTACCGGACACACTCGACCCACTACAGTTTGCATACCGTCCAAACCGTTCCACGAACGATGCAATCTCACATCTCCTCCATATATCTCTCACTCACCTGGACACTCGGTGTGGGAATTATGTGAAAATGCTCTTTATCGACTACAGTTCTGCATTTAATACCATACTTCCATCCACACTCACCACCAAGCTGGAGCACCTGGGACTCAGCTCATCTATGTGTCAGTGGATCTCCAACTTCCTAACTAGCAGACCACAGGCAGTAAGGATGGGCGGTCATGTCTCAGCCTCCCTCACTCTCAGCACTGGAGTCCCCCAGGGCTGTGTTCTGAGCCCCCTGCTGTAGTCTTTGTACACAATTGACTGCGTAGCCACTACCAACTCCAACGCCGTCATCAAGTTTGCTGACGACACTGTCGTGGTGGGCCTGATCACGAACAACAATGAGTTGGCCTACCTAGAGGAGATTGGAAATCTGGAGAACTGGTGCCAGAGAACAATCTCCTCCTGAACGTCAGCAGGACAAAGGAGCTGATTGTGGACTTTTGTACAAAGCAAGTGAGGAACTACTAGACCCCAGTCATCAACAGCAGCCCAGTGGAGAAAGTGGACCGCTTTCGATACCTCAGTGTTCACATCACGCAGGACCAGTCCTGTCACATCAACACCGTGGTGAAAAAGGCCCGGCAGCGTCTCTACCACCTCAGACGCTTGAGAGACTTTAGACTGCCCCCCAAGGTGCTCAGGAATTTCTACTCCTGCACTATAGAGAACGTCCTGACGGGAAACATCACAACCTGGTTCGGGAACAGCACCTTGCAGGACAGACGAGCTCTACAGAGGGTGGTGCGATCAGCTGAACGAATCATCCGCACCGAGCTCCCTGACCTGCACTCGATCTACAGCAAACGGTGCTGGAGCCATCCCAACAATGGACTGTTCTCTCTGTTGCGGTCTGGGAAGCGATTCCGCTCCCTAAAGACCAATACAGAGAGATTGAGGAGGAGCTTCTTCTCAACATTTCTGTTGTACAGTATTTTTTATTTTATTTTACTTTGCACAGTATATTTTACTAGTTAATTTCATTTTTTACCATATTTCTTTTATTGCAATATTTCTTTATTTTTACTTGTACAGTATATTTTACCAGTTAACTTTATTTTCTACCGTATTTCCTTTATTCATATTTATTTCTTATGTTTAAGCTTTTTTTATTTTAAGGTCATTGGCAGTCGAAAACTGGGGGTTACCTCACCACTAGCCCGAACAAATCAACATATATCTATTGAATATTAAATAAAAGTTTAATAACACAAAGAAACGAGGAGTGATTAAGCACTTGTCAGATATATAAACCCATGTGAAATAAGGAAGTTATGGACTTCGAGGACCCTGTAGTTAGGACTATACGGGGTGTCGGTCTTTCTGACCGGTTCAGAGCTGTCTATCTACGTTTGTCTTCAATAAACATCTTTGCTTTTTTCTACTTAAAAGTTGTTTGGTTTTGTTTTTAAGATCTGAAAAAATTTTCCACCAGATAAATGCAGGGAAGATTAAAGAACTGGTGGTGAACGTCCGCTGGCACAAACACACTCCTCTATCACCAGTGAACATTCAGGGAAAGGACATTGAGAGAGTGGACTCATATACATTTACATTTAGGCATTTGGCAGACGCTCTTATCCAGAGCAACTTACATTTTTATCTTATTACACATCCGAGCAGTTGAGGGTTAAGGGCCGCACTCAAGGGCCCAACAGTGGCAACTTGGTGGTTGTAGTGTTTGAACCTGGGATCTTCCGAACCGTAGCCCAATGCCTTAACCACTGAGCTACCCCTGGTAGCTCAGTGGTTACACACCTGGGTGTTCATCTCGACAGCAAACTGGACTGGACAGACGACACAGACGCAGTCTATAAAAGGACAGAGCAGACGCTTTCTGTTAAGGAGCCTAAAAGACCCCTGGAGTGAAGACCTTTCCTGACTCTGTGGTGGCCTCAGCCATATTCTATGAAGCGGCCTGTCTGTGCCGCAGCGTCTTTACTGCAGACAGGAAGAGACTGGACAAGTTGATTAAGAAGGCCGGCTCAGTCCTGGGGATTCCCCTGGACGGTGTACAGGAGCTGGGAGAGAGGAGGATGGTCGCTAATCTATCATCATTGCTGGAGAATGACTCTCACCCCCTGTGTGAAATTGAGTTTGTGTGCCATAGCAACATTATAAACTGTGCAGCAGGGATGTAGCTATCGAATAGTTTAGTAATCGAGTATTCTACCAAAAATTTAATCGATTAACCGAGTAATTAGATAAAATGTCATTTTGCCTAATTAAACAGCAATGTGAAATATATGAGATAAAACAAAGATTAACTGTTTTTCTTTTAGAAAAATCAACTTTAATTGTTTAAATGCATACAGCATTTTATCAAAAATAAACACTGTCATTAACATGTTTAATTTTTCGCGCAGAAAGATCGAAAGCGCCAAAACTCACGGTGAATCGTGATGCATGGTACTTCCGACCACCGCGCGAAACCGCGTACATGAGATTAGGGCTATTAAAGTTGTCTGAGATGAATTAAGTGCATTACAGAGCCATACATTCTTATTTTAAAGCCTTTTATCAGATGCAAAAATGGGTGACCATTTAATTCCATTTGAAATAGTTTTTATTAGTGACTCACAAAATAATTAGATAAAATAAAACATGTCAGTGTTTATTCTACTTAATAAATTACTATTATAGTAGTGGAGCACATGTATAGGCGAGCACTTTGAGTATTGAGGTTGTGTACTTCTGCCATCTCTGACACACACACACACACAGAGATAAACCTTTGATGTGAAAGATGAGCAATCCTTCAGTGCAAACGTGAATAAAATAAAAACCAGGCAAACAATGAGAAATACGTTTCAAAGGTCACCTTTAAAAAATCCCTCCCCCCCTTTTTCCAGAATTTCCTGGATTCTGGTGTTATGTGACGTGGGAAATTTACAATTCAGAATAGCACACCTCTCACACACACACACACACACACACACACAATTCTCTAGGAACTGACACGTTTAAGCAAAAATAGTGTTTATCGACAAAACCTATATAAAACATATGACATAATATGTTACGTTCTGTAGTATTTCAGGATGACTTTTTTTGCGTTCTTGACCCATATATGTCTTCCCCTGTCCATCTTCAGTACCAGAGTGATGACAATTCCTTTTTAGAATCAAAGAGACGTCCTCAGCCAGGTATAAGAGCCCGGAATAATAGAACAACTTTCCAACAAACTGAGAACTGAGTTAAAACACTTTGTATTCTCAGCCACCTGAGCCACCACTTACACACTGTCCAGCCAAAACAAAGATACCATCTGAATGTAACTAAGCAAATATTAAAGATTCCATCCCTTCCACTTGATAATTACTGCAGTGATTAATACGGTTTAGCTCTCACTCACTCATCGTCTATACTGTTATAGATCTGTACTCAGGATCGCCAGAGGGCCTGGAGCCTATCCAGGGAGACTTAGGGCACGAGGCGGGGTACACCCTGAACAGAGTGCCAATCCATCGCAGGGCACACACACACACATACACACACTCGCACACCCATTTACACACTAGGGGCAATTTGGGTGGTTTAGCTCCAACTCTAAATAATGTAGGGCGGAGCTTCTTGTTTCTTACACAACCGCGTCAGAAAACGTATCCTGAGGCCGTGGCAAAAATGTTCATCTGTTTCAGAAGGGTCACATTATTGTCCTGGATCAAGCAAAGAAAACAACTAAGGAGACTGCTGAAAATACTAATAGTGGGTTAAGAACTGTTCAACACATTTTTAAAACCTGGAAGGATGGTGGAGACCCGAGATCTTGGAGGAAGGAATGTGGTTGCTAAATTTTTTTGACTGACTTTGATGGGAGATCACTTAAAGGCAAAAGTCTGAGCATTTTCACGCGCACAATGTGAAGAAAAATCAAGGGACTGGGACTAAACAGCTGTGTAGCTTTAATACAACCACTTATTAGTGAAACTAAACCACCGAGACTAAAACCAAAAGCATCCAAACCAAAATAAGCTGCCAAAATGAACACTGGCTGGGAGATGATGTCCCGTGTTTACCCGAAGAAGAAGGTGGGCGGGGCCTGGCGCGCCTACAGAGCAGAACCGCTGCCTTCTGTTTTTTACAGAGATTCTTGGCTAGTTCATGGTGTTTTACTTGGACACCAGTGACCTGTGCTTATTAACGAACCTTCAGAAACCTGAGACTTGACAAGTCTTTATTCTTAATGAACCTGAAGAAACCAAACACCTTCACGCTTCCTGTCTTTTATCACAATCTATTAAAAGTTATACGGAAACGTTAGGAGAATACTGTGAAGCAGTGTAGCATCGCATTCCTGAACTTACACTGACCTACAGACCTACAGATTTCAGAATGTTCACTTTTCAGACGGTAGCAACATTACAAACACGAACTTTCATGCTGTCTCCGGAAAGACTCTTTTAAAGGCTTGTGTGAAGTTTTTTTTTTTTAATAAACTGCTCCCTGGCAGAACTGACACACTGTGGCGCCGTGGAGCCCCGTCCTCGGTGAGGAAGAGCAACACAGTGGAGAACACGGCAAGAGCCAACGTTAACCAAAACGAGTGCGGGGTTTTATTATCGCTATAAATCGCTGCATTATTGCTTTCAATGCTTCCAGACACAGGACAAGAGTGTCCTCTAGAGAGACAGAGAGAGACAGAGAGAGAGAAAGCATTTTTCACCCCTTTACACAGTGTTCGAGACTCAAACCTCTTTTCACCTTCGTGCAGAACGTGTTTTGTTGTTTTAATGAAAGGTTCTCATTACAACCGTTTATTCTGGGTTTTAAATAACAACCTACCGGTCAACTTTTAAACTTTATTTTAGAGAAGAAAACAAGAAAAGACGCCACAGTGTAGTGACGGTGACCACAGCGATTATAAAGCCCCGGATTTCAGCAGATTTTTTCTTTTATAAAAAAAATAAATAAATAAAAAAACCTAATAAACCCTGACAGAACCTGGTGTCACAGCGTGTAGTCTTATTAATCAGCTGCTTTTTGAACATACATTGCTTTAAAAGACATTCACATGTGGGCACTTGGCAGATACCCTTATCCAGAGCAATACGTGACGTCGAGGGTCTTGCTCAAGGGCCCAACAGCGACAAGTTTGGGGTGGTGGGATTTGAACCTGATACCTTCCCCATGAGAGCTGAGAGCTACCCATGCCCACATTAAACACTTTAACTTTTTTTACTTTTATGTTAAAATAAGCGTTTTATTTTCCCTTTGCATCTTTCTTTTCTCTCTCTGCATCTGTCCATCCCTCATTGTACCTCTCTTTTCTTCCATACACCCGTCCATACACTTCATATATTTTCTTCATTAATATTTTCTCTCCTTCCGGCAGCTGTCTGTCTGCTCGTGTCCAGATACTTGGCTTTTTTTTTTTGTCTTTCAACATGTCTTGGCTTCTCCTCCTCTCATTACGGTACCTGATCCCGTGTGTGTGTGTGTGTGTGTGTGTGTGTGTGTGTGTGTGCAAAAGAGGGAAAAAAGGCCAATCTGAACCCTGAAAAACGGTGACATAATTAACATCAAAATTCCCTGTTCAGCTTATTACGCTAATAATCTTTAAAACTTGAAAGAAATGCAAATGTAGAAACACACACACACACACACACACACACACATACACAATGAGACACAAACACACCATTGTGAGAGTGTGTAAGGTAAACACAGCCGTTATCCCCCAACCCCCCCCCCCCCCCCCCCCCCCCCCAACTGAGCTCACATTCCCCATATGGACAGAGAGCAGAGGCCACACACACACACACACACACACACATACACATGCACACACATGCAGAGTTGGATTTTTTTTTTTTTTTTTACTTATTAAGACCACAAGAGTAAATTTTGGAAGGAGACAGAAAAAGTATAAGTTCTCAGGGTTCCCTCTGGAGGAGCCCTGAAGGTTCTGTACACCTGCACGTCAATCAGACTGCTCACCTGCTGTCACACACCAGACGGCGGCACTCAGGGTGACGCAGCATTACTTAAGAAAGAAACAAAGGAAAGAAAAATGAAAGAAAAAAAGAAACAGAAACAATAGAAGTAAAAATTAAGAGAGAGGAAAAAAAGATAGAATCATAAAACCCATAAACAGAATAAAAGATCTTTATTAACTAGTCATTAGTAAACAAAAAAAGGTGATATATAATAATATATCTAATAATATATTATATATATTATTATATATATAATATATTATATATATATATACCTGCACTTTACCTGCACACGACTGTTGTTAACACATAACTGGTCTTAGATGATAAAAGAAGCAGGAGCACGAGCTACTGTGTAAAACAATTTTCACAAACACACACACACACACACACACACACACACACACTGCTCAGACAGAAAGTCTCTGGTTACTGGAATCTTCTTCGTTTTGTGTGACAGTGAATCTCTCTAATGACACTTTCTTTTTGCCTCCTTTTGAGGATTTCGCGGAAATGCGATGCTGCGTTGTCGTTAAACAGATTGATCTCCCACACTGATACTGACTTTTTAACCTTCTTCCTCATGATGGCCGTTGTTGCAGTACAGTCACTAAAGAACATTCACTACACTTGTACACAAAATTTGAAAAAATGCTTTACGTGTACACACACCTGGTCACAATGTTATAATAAACAGTATACACACACACAGATATTGACTTAACGAGTGACGCACGCACACTGAGATGATTGGGAGATGATTATCCACAATCCCACAGCGTGTGCGAGAGAAGATCCCTTAGCCCAGTTATGATCATGTGACGCTTAGCAGACAAAGCGCATGTGTACTACTTGCATATAAAAACCTCGCTCGTTTAACAAGTTTAAATTTATTACATTTTTGCCATGGGGTGTGTACAGAAGCTTTACAAGTTCATGAAGCCTTGTAGGCGTTACAAGCAATAAACTCTTTTGGGATGATTTATTTAAACTGTTTAACGGAAGTTATATCAATGATTCGCCTGGTTGGTTTAGACACGACTAGTCTGTGTCAGGTTTCAGACAAACGACATTACAGCTAGAATGTTGAATAACTTTAGCAGTTTTCGCCGTCTGCAAGGACTTTTTTTTTATTTTGCTCGCCTGGCAAAGCGCTCACAGACCAAGTTACTCGCAATCCAAGGTTCAAGTCAAATAAAGCCCCGCCCACTCTATGTAAAATAAGACACTGAGATCTCTTGTTAAATCTCTGACACATTTATTGTACAGTCCATCATGGTACAGTGTGTGTGTGTGTGTGTGTGTGTGTGTGTGTGTGTGTGTGTGTGTGTGTGTGTTCATCAGGTCAGTTTAATTTGACAGGTGTCCATGTAAAGAGAGAGAGAGAGAGAGAGAGAGAGAGAGAGGAACGAATAAAACATGTCTGTTATCACTGATGATCTGAAACAAACATCTAGTGTACAAAGAATTATATCTACTCCATAAAGATCTATGAAGGTACACACAGAAAACACACACACACACACACACACATTCTTATCGCAAAGTCAGTCAAGAACGTGTTCAGGACAATAAGATTAACATCATCAAACACACTTCATGCTTCATCAAAAATAATTAAAACTGAATAAATCGAAAGTGTGTGTGTGTGTGTGTGTGTGTGTGTTCAGATTTT
Source organism: Clarias gariepinus (assembly GCF_024256425.1). Lineage (NCBI taxonomy): Eukaryota > Metazoa > Chordata > Actinopteri > Siluriformes > Clariidae > Clarias > Clarias gariepinus. The sequence goes on from NC_071109.1 coordinate 33,296,492, forward strand.
TTTTGTATTAGATCTGTTTTCAGCTCCTTGGAAACAAAAAAAGAAGCTCCGATAGCTCACATTACACACACACACACACACATTGCACTACTCCTGCGCGAATTGAGCGAAACGACCTACAGACAGACAGGGGTCTCGCGCTCGGTATAAACTTTGTTTCCCGGGTTTTTTCCCCTTTGAAGCCGTTTCACATCAAAGCCCGAGGAAATGTAAATAATAACAGGAGATGAAAGCGATCTTACCGCGAGGACGGAGAGGTCGGGGCGCGCGCGGGAGACACACCAGCTCTCTGCTCTCCAGGTCCGCTTAGTGAGTGTGTGTGTGTGTGTGTGTGTGCGCGCGCGAGAGAGAGAGAGAGAGAGAGAGAAGAACTTCTGTGTACCGAGTGGATTTGAGACGTGGCTATTAAAGCAGTGACAGTGAGGGGCGGGGGTGAGGAGCTGGACAACTCTCTCACACACACTCACACACACACACACTCAGGAGAACAGTGATGGGGGTTTGGGAAGGGAGCAGTGTACCATGTAACATGAATTACCCCTCAGCTGCACGTGCTGGTCTGGGAAACTACAACCTCCAAGAAGTGAGAGTCTTCATGAGAGAGAGAGAGAGATGAAGATCAGAGCTCTGACACACACACACACACACACACACACACACTTCCTCACACCTTATCCTCACCTGGAGAAGAAGAAGAAGTTCCTGCTGATGATGCTTCAAGCTCTGGTGGATCTCACTGAGCTCCTGAAGTCTCCAGCTCTCCACACATGGACTGCTAGTCTACAGAACTGACATCATCATCTGATCACAGGATCTTCTGAGCAGGCTTCATCTCTACAAACACACACTCTGTGTGTGTGTAATATACGCACAGATCAGCTGTAACACAGATATAATACACAATCTCAATACGCAAGTTAAAGTACAAGCGCTCGCCTCAACCAGTACTCCACTACAAGTAGAATTAGCACTTACATGTTTTATTAAGTGCTGAGTACACACGCTAATTCGTGCTTGAAGTGTGTGAGTACAAGTTCTCCACACTGAACCGGTTTTTCTAGGGATCTATCTGACTGAGTCACTGATTAAAACTATTTCTGACGCAATTAAAGTCGATGCTGTTAATGACAGCACGTGTGTGTGTAGAGAGATTTTAGTTGTCAATGGGTTTCCTTCCGAGATATAAACTGTTCTTCATCTTTATACCAGGAATTAAATAAATATACGGTACATCGGGTGCGTTCAGACGCTTTACATGTTCATGAGGTCTTGTATGCGTTCCAGACGATAAACTCTTTTAGGACAATTTATTTAAAATGGTTATCAGAAGTTATATAAATGGTTTTCCTGACTGGTTTAGACTCAGACAGACAGGAAAGAGACTGTGTCAGGTTTTAGACAAACGACATTACAGCTAGATTGCAGAATAACTTCAGCACTGATAGGTTTAAAGGATAAAGAAGAGAGCCTGCGAGGAGCCGCTCTGACCTAGTGTGTCTAGTTTTATTACAAGAAGCTGTGGCTTTTCAGATGATATAAGAAAATCCTTGATTAACTTTGTTAAAGAATTAAAGGTTTCAGTTCAGTCAGTGCTGGAGCGGTTGGCAATATGTCCTGAAATAAAATATAATCAACTGTGCTTACTTCTCTTTTTTCCACAAAGGCAAATGAAAAATGATAACTGAGAAATGATTAAGTTCCTAAAGCTGATGGAAAGGAGCGTACATGGAATGTACGACAGATGTCGATGAGTGACGAGCGGCATTGTTAAGCGTCTATAATTATTTCAGTGGAGATCTAGATAGGTGCTTCTATTTGTACTTTGTATAATCCAAGTTGTTTATGCAATGAAGCATGAGCATCCTGAACGCACGCGTAGAGAATACAAAAGAATTTAAAGCACGTGCCAAAGCTTGTTATTGAGAAAAAAAGTTATTGGTGTTAAACACAAACACAAGTTGTGTTAGAGAAAAAGAAACCAAACTTTTTCTTTCATGAATTTAGATTAGAATCTAGACTTTGCACTAGACTTTGGTACATACCCATCTGAGGTGGCAAAATGTCATGGCTAGATGAGACTGGGTATCGATAACCTCGCTTAAAAATCACAAAGTTCAACACAAACTTCAGAGTAAAAAAAAGTCACTAAGAGACTCGAATGTGAAAAAATAACAGATATTTTGGAGTTACTGCAGAGTCCACCATGATCGAGTCAAGAGTATTTTACAGCAATGTCAGAGACTGTCTAAAAATACATTTAAAAATTACATCAGTTTTGTTTTCTATTCAGTTTTGCCTCCTTTAAATGTCCAATCAAAAACGCCATTGCCATTTTTGGTAAAAATACCATAAATACTATTAATTCAAGCCCTGCCTCTTAATAAGATAGTTAAAAAAAAAAGTCTGTTAAACTTCCTCTCTTTCTCATCACTATTGATTTGTGAGCGACATTTCTCCCCTCCCCTCCCCTTCCTCTGTCTGTATGGTCGTATTAACTGAGACGCTCAGCATTATGTTCTGTGAGTATGTACCTCAACACACATTTAAAATGTACTACAATACTTAAAATGTAGTAATACTCAAGATCGTCATGAACGACACAGAGGCGATTCAGAAGGACTTAGAAGTGATTAGTGCAGAGACGGCGTGTTGTTTAAGACGCCATAACGTTATCAGATGTGTGTTCTTACTGAAAGTGCTTCTGTGACTGGGTGTGAATGTGGGTTTAGTCAGACAGCTGCTCTCTCCTCAGTACTGCGGACCGTACAGACCTACTCTCACCCACGCTGAGACACACAGTTAGTGTCATTAACCACTGGACAACATCTGGGACACGCCCACTCATATACATATAGTTACACACCACAGTTGTTCTCTGTCCAATCCAGAGTATTTTTGTGTGCTTATTTAAAAAAAAAAAAAAACGGCACTGTGCTTTTGTGATTAGGGACTTGACTCTCTTTAAACCGATACACATCTCTTGTTTATCTACACTGATCTCTTTAATTTTAAACTCTCAGGGAAAAACACACACAAGAAGTGCTCTGCTGCTCCCAAAAATGCTTGCAATTCATTTAACACTTCACGCTGCTCATATTACAAAGTCAGCCAGGTTTTTTTTCCGCTATGTCACACACAAACACACACACACACACACACACACAGATCTATGTAATGTTGCTGCTGTCAGCGCAGTGCTTACAGAGACAGATTCCTGTTAGCCAGATCATGTACAGGAATGAAACTTAAAGGACAGCTCTATTCCGACTGGACTGGTTTACCAGGGGGTTGAGCTGGAGCTGGATTTCTTATAAACTCAGGTGTACTGTATCAGAGTTCTAGTGTAACAGCTAGCTAAAGCAGAGACGAGACACTGGCTTTTATTACAGTTTTGGGGAAACATCATAAAAAATGTTTAAGCCCGAGGGAATCTTTTTAAAGCATCACTTTTCATTTCACGATTCAGGAAGCGTTTAATATCTCAGGGAGGGCCACTGATTCACGCTCAACCAGAATAAAAACCTCATGTGGCACCAGTCAGACCGATTTTAAACCCCCATATAACACAACAATAGATAGAGGTAGATTCTAGCCAGGAGAATGACTGAACCATTTAAATCATTTAAAATTAAATGTAAAACCAGCACCACATGCACATTACAGGAACTCAGCTGGGATTTATTGCCACATCAAACCGTACAGTCCTGACCTCGCTCCAAGACATTTGTGGCTTTAATGTTTGGGCCAGTGACCCTTAGGAGCAAGCGGCACAGATACGTGCCGGCATCTCAGCACAGATCAATGGGGATTAAAATACCATATATGTGCTTATAAAGAAGCCTTTCTGGTGTGTGTGTTAATGAGGAGGCTTCAGACTTCAAACGCTGTATTTGGGTTTTTTGGATATGTCAGGTCGAACTGAAGTTATCATGACTTTTTATAAAGGGTTAATTTTACCACTACTGGAAATTTGTAATGGTTGCAAAAATGTAGAACTCATAAAATGAGCATATTGTTATCATTGTTTGATCATAAAAACAACCGAAAACAACAATAGAAACTTGTGATTGTGTGTATCTGTGTGTATTTCTTTTCCAATTTTTTTACTTGGGCATGTTTGGGAAAGTTGGTTAAATGAATTAAAATTCAGTTCATCATGTTGCCTATTTTGTGATGATACGTCACTCTATACTGCACAACCCTGAGCCCTTTATATGTTTCTTAAAAAACAAAAACAAAACCAATAATAGCTAAAATACTTAGAGTTTTAAAGGATTTCCTGGGAGGCCAGTGTTTCAGAGATAAAGCAGGCGGTCTGATCACGGCTCCGGCGTCCTGAGAAAACTTTCTATCCTGATGGTGTCCAAGCACTAGTCAAACCCTGGGATAAGTGCATTAGTGTATCAGGGGATTATAGAGAGACATAAAGGGAGTTTTTAACAATCAAAAGTCCTGCTTTGACTCGAACACCCCCTGTAAATTTAAATTTAAAGGATTTAAAGATTTAGGGAAGTATTTTTTAGTGTCGCATGATGAATTCACAATCCGGATCAGGGGACTGATTACAGAAACGTGTAAATAGAAATATACTTTATATTAGCTGAGTTCCAGATAGGTGTGTGTTTTACCTTCTGTATAGGAAAACTCATGTACTGTTAAAAACAGACACACACACACACAGAGATTATTTTCCCACATTTCTGTTTCAGCAGCACAAACGTTTGTACTTTCAACACACACGGAGGAAAGGTGTAACCTTCAGGCACCAAACATGAAAAACACAAACTGAGGACTCCTGAAGTCACACTGTAAACATGATACACACAGCACACCCCATAAACAGAAGGACTCAGCAAAAGGGACAAGAATCAGCACACAAAACATTTGCAGCTGTAAGAGGAAAATGTGTGTGTGTGTTTGTGTGTGTGTGTGTGTGTGCATCCTGTCCAGGCCGGCTTTCCTGTCTGAATAGTATATGTGTGTGTGTGTGTTCTCCCTTTTACTGGCATTACAGTACACTCTGAGCTGAAGAGCACATCATGTTCACTCCAGTGTACTTCGTAGGGAGGAAACACTGAGGTCACTTCATGAGATCATTCTGGTAAATAACTAAGATGCGAATCTTGTTTTTCCTTCATGGATAAAAGGACCTTTATGCCTGCGCTGGACTTTTTTATACACGTGCCTGTTTCATCACATTTTGGGTTCTGTTTATCATGGAGCACTAAGATTTATTACAAAATATAGTTAAAGCTCCCCCCCTCCATGGCTCTGTGTACGCCCGGGTTGGGTGGACTGCCCCGTCTATCCGTCAGCTTGATCACCAATAGTCACTTATTTATAAAGCCATACGTGTACCGCTTCCTGCTTACATACAGATACATATACAGTACCAGCTCGACATTGTAGAGCAATATTGCAGATTCCAAATCTATGTATCAATCTTATCATCTATATCATGTAAATAACACATATAGCTATGTAATGAACAACATCAACAACAACATTAACGGCAACAGTCAGTCGCTATTTCAAAACATGGACGTCAGCTGTTCTGGAACGGTTATTGCAAGAACAGTATTGTGTCAGTTGCGTTTGCGAAACCCATCAAGCTCCATGATGAAACTGTCTCTCGTGAAGACCTTCCCAGGAAAGCAAGACCAAAATTGAGCTCTGCTGCAGAGGAGAAGTTCATTTAGAGTCACCAGCCTCAGAAATCACCAATTAACAACCAGCAGCTCAGATTAGAGCGTTATGAAGCTTTACAGAGCAGAAGTAGCAGATATACATCTCAATATCAACTGTTCAGAGGAGATTATTGTGTGTTTTGGATAAACGCCTTCAACATTGTTTTACAGTGTACACTGTCAAAAATCCAACTAGACAAATGTTGAATGAATTAATACTGTATTGTTGGGCCAACTTCTTACTGTGGTATTTGTTGGAACAACAGGTAACACTGTGTTCTTTAAAAACTTTGGAGACACCGACTGAATAAATAAAAAAATAATCAAGTTAAGTCAGCAATTAACCTTCATTGAAGTGCAGTCAAGTGATTTATGAGACTGAGATGGCAATAGAAAGAAACCTTGAGAGGAACCAGACTCAACAGGGAACCCCTCCTCATCTGGGTGATAACGGATACCAAAAATGTGTTAGGCTGCTGGAAGTTCAGTATAATAAAAGTTGTCCAAGGTATCATGGAGTCTAGTTCAGCACAGGGATGAGTAAGCAGGTGCAGAGAACAGAGGGGGGGTCTGGATCACTAGAAGTTTAGGAGCAGCATGTGTAGATCCAAACCACCATGAAGCAGAATCCAGCTGGAGATGGTTCTTCTCTGGATCCCTCAAGATCTTAGCAGTGTTGGCCTCTGTAATGCTATTTTGTAATTAATTCTAAACTGAACAGGTAGCCAGTGCAGGGATGATAATATTGGGGTTATATGATCATATTTTCTGGATCTAGTGAGAACCCTGGCGGCTGCATTTTGGACTAACTGAAACTTGTTTATTGAGGATGCAGGACAACCACCTAGTAATGCATTACAATAGTCCAGTCTGGAGGTCATGAATGCATGAACTAGCTTTTCTGCATCAGATATGGATCTAAATCTATGATGGGGCCTGAAACTGGACCGAAATTCTTCGAGGATACTGTTTTCTTGTAAGAAAGCACATATTTGAGCTGACACCACCTTTCAAATATTTTTGAAAGCGCTTAGCTAATGAAACTTTTAGAAAACCCAGAAGTGTTTAATATTTAAGAAGTAGCGGCGCTTCAGTACTCAGTAAGTTAAGGGATATAAAAATGTCTGTGTTACTTTGGCTTTAAGGTCGCTCATGCTCATCTACGAGTGTTATACCGGTTGTGTTAAAACCAAATGAGTTAATTTAAAACATCACTCCAAATATGTTATGATGTAAAAGAATCAGTAAGATACTGACAAGCATATGAGAAAATTCTTAAAATTATGACATTTTCTTTAGAATTTCCCCTTAAATTTAGGACTAAATAATAGTAAAGATAAAAATGATTCAGAAAACATCTTAGCCCCAAAAACAGCTCCTAAGGTAAAAATTGTTAAGAGTAGAGAGGAGGACTTTTAAGAGGCTTAAGAGTTTCTATAGCAGAGGAGAAAATGGTGGAAAGAAGAAATATTCTCCAAACACTGAATGTAAAGCTAAACATAAACACTGATCTACTGTCCAATTTGGTTTTCTTGTTGCTTTACTTCCTTTCATCTCTTTTAGACTGTTGGCTACATACCATCCAAAAGTGCAACGTTTGCAATCCTGCAATCATGTAAACTGGTAAAAGCTGAGCCATTTTGCTCCCATCGATCTGAAATAGATCACAAGTAATAAAATCAGTTTGGTAAACAAATGTAAGAACTTAAACATAGTAACTACTGTGTGGAAATCGGTTGCTTCAAAAGTAAACACATTTTCAACATTTGGCTGTTTTAATTATCTTTAAGATATTTAGCCTATATCTATAACAAAAACTTTCCATAAAGTAGCCTGTAGTCATTATTAGACAATTCCGGTATTCCGTCAGAAAAGTCTGTTCTATTAAATATATTTCATTTTCACAAAAAGCGCATTTTAAGATCTTTATAGAGGTCAGGGCCCGTATTCCCAAAGCTTCTTAAGCCTAAAAGTTGCTCCTAGTGACAAAATTCTAAGAAAATTTAGGATTAAATCTTAGTTAAGATAAAAATGATTCACGAAAAATTTTAGCCTTAAAACAGCTCCTAAGGTAAAAATTGTTAAGAGTAGAGAGGAGGACTTTTAAGAGACTTAAGAGTTTCTATAGCAGAGGACAAAATGGTGGAAAGAAGAAATATTCCAAACACTGAACGTAAAGATAAAAGAAAACACTGCTTTTCTGTCCAATTTGGGTTTCTTGTTGTTTTACTTCCTTACATCTCTCTTGGATTGTTCGCTCCATAATCTCCAAAAGTGCAACTTAAAACATGCAATCATGTAAATTGGTAAAAGGTCAGCCATTTTGCTCCCATCAATCTGAAATGGTATAATAAAAGTAATAATAAAATCAGTTTGGTAAATAAATGGAAGAACTTTAATATAGTAACTACTGTGTGGAAATCGGTTGCTTCCAAAGTAGACATATTTTCAACATTTGGCTGTTATAATTACCTTTAATATATTTAGTCTATACAAACATTATGATATCATGTATTCTATTTTCACAAAGAGTGCATTTCAAGACCTTTGCAAAGGTCAGAGTTTATTTTTTTTATCAACCAATCACAGTGCTTAAATTGCTGCATCATCCCTAGCAACGGGGTCGACCACACCCTTTCACTAAGATAAAGGGTTTTGTACTTTCCTTACTCAAAGTTGCTCTAAGAAGTTTTCCAAATCACTTTTAATCTAAGACTCCCAGCTAGGACTTTTTAGGCTAAGATACTAGCTCTCTGAGAGAATTCTACGAAGCTTTGTGAATACAGGCCCAGGTGTTTTTTAGGGCCCGTATTCACAAAGCTTCCTTAAGAGTTTTTCCAGGTATTTTATTGACCTTTAAGCAAAGTAGAATGTGTATTCTCCCGTTTTATGCAGATCAATCTTTTAACTTTGACTAGTTTTAAAAGAATCAGTTTTTTAAAGTAACGTTTGTGTGTTTTAGTTGTCGGAGTATTGTTGGGACAATACGATCACTTCAACAATGGGAAACAACTTACCTTTTTGAGTAGATAAAAAGTTGGGCTAAGTCAACCCTAGAGGAATATAATTACAGTAATTGAGCCCACAACCAATAGAACTTGAGCTGACTTAAATATTTGAATTACAAAGTTGAGTCAACTTAAGATTTGAACTGGGTACACAATGTGTCAACTAAACAGCAATGTAAAATGTTTTGTTTGGTCAGTTTTTTTTTGTTTTTTTTTTGTAGAGTGTAGAGAGAAATAAAAAACAGGAAAGACCATGGAGTTAGAAGGGGTGTACAAACTTTTGACTGGTAGTATACAGGCTGCAAATATCAATAGGAAAACAGACCTCACAGTTTTTGAGCTTGGATGATAACTTGTCTCATGTTAACCAGCATTTTGTTTACAGTCTTCGTTATTAGAAGAGAAATGTGTTCTGTCATAGTAAGAGTCAGTGGAGGGATGTTATCGAGCATGTCATCGTTTTTTTCTTACGGTGTGTTTAAATGGTTGGAATATATTTCTCAAACACTGTTCTTACTGGGAGGAGAAGTAATTTGATTGCATCAGTATTTACTTAAAATAATTGGCACATAAATTGCTGTTAATGTGTTCAACATGATTTGTTTCATCGTTTCATAAAAATGTACGTACAGTGTCTAAATAATTATATCTGCACCCAGCCCTGTCCATACCGATAAAACAAGCAGCTGTCAAGATGTAAATATTGTGCTGAAGTTTCCATCCTGATAAAAATAGATTATTAAAAAAATAATAATAATAATCTCAAAAACCCAATATGAATGTGTTTCTGTAAAACTTTTGTCTTCCTTAGATAATTTAAATAAGTCTAGCCTACATAATCTACTGTGATTTTTGTTGAAGTATAACAGTTGCTTCAGTTTTAAATTTCTAACCTGTATGCTTGGGTGCCTTTTGTGATAATAAAAAACTCCTTAATCGATTAGTAGTAACTGATCATCTGTAATGTTTTACTTAATTTTAGAGATCCAAACTCATTAACGCATTTTACAACTTTCAATCAGTTTGATTCAGAACTGGTACAACAGCTGTGAAAAACTAAACTCAAACAATAAACATGTAGTTACTGACAAAACAACAACTTTGTATGGGTTTGTAAATTACACGTAGGTGGATCGTAGCGGGTCTTTAGGACTTCAGACTTGTCTCTTAGGAATAGATCAATGGATTCTTGAGTTAAAAGAGTATGGAGCAACTGTGAACAGGTGCGTCTGGCTAGAACTCAGGTGAGATGGAGCGCGCATGTTTGCAGTCCACTTCCAAAACACTGGTGTGTGGCTTACTTGTGGCTGAAAACAACAACAACAACACTGTGTTTTAATGAACGTGTTGTACTTAAATAGCGAGGATGAAGCGAGTCAAGGGTCCGCACTGTTCGCTAAGCGCTAGCCATGCTGAGATTCAATGGTGTGAAAACCTGCAGCATCTGGATTTAAATGTTAATAAGAAGGAAGTTTGTGAAAAAGTTTCCAGAACAGGTGGATCAGGTGAGCTGACAGGACAGGCAGAAACGACTCGGTTGACCTTTAGACGGGCCATTAGGGAAGAATAAAACAATCTGTAATTTCAGAATAGGTAGAACAAATAAGGGAGGGCACAGCGGCGTAGTTGTTAGTGCTGTTACACTGTAGCACATGATCAAGGGTTCGATTCCCGCCTCAGGGTCTGTGTGCATGGAGTTTGAGTTTTCTCCCCGTGCCTGGTGGGTTTCCTCTGGAGTAAACGGTTTCCTCCCACGGTCCAAAGACATATGCTGTAGACTGATTGGTGTTTACGAAAAAGATTCAGTTAGGAGTCAAGTTTTAACTGAATCAGTAAATAACTCCTCAGTCATTGAGACAGTGTGGTTGCTGTTCTGTTCATCACATGCAGCACACACACACACACACACAGAGAGTCAGACAGGTCTGAGCAAACACATTTATTGGCTGTGATTAAAACAGGTACAAAATATTTACACGCTTTTAGAAAATTTTATAAAACTATTCAAATTGTGCACACACACACACATACACACAAATAGAGACAGGTCAGGAGAAGTGAGGTTTGTGCAGGGAGACAGGTACAGTGGGCAGGACACGGTTGTGGAAGACGAAGGTTTGGATGCGCTGGAAGATCCAGATGAAGATGAGCAACACGCTGACGTACTGAACCCAGGCGAACTTCAGCGTCTCCCAAAACCCCGGGCGATACGTAACACACACAGGTAAGGAAGAGAAACACACTCAACACCAAGACTGGTGTGTACAGGTACAGTGGCTATAGAAAACAATCAACCCCTTTAAAATAATCACATTTTGTTGCTTTGTAGCCATGACAGACAGACACAGTTTTGCTTCATCCAGCTTCAATTTACTCAGTGTGCCTTTAAGATCTGTGTGAAAGATATAACACCAACATGTCAGGGAAAAAATTGAAAGAATTAAAAACAGAATCACTCTCCTCCTAAAAATGACTTGTAAGCTTAATCACGTGAAGCTAATCACCTTCTCAATGGCACACAAAGCCATGTGACTTTCAACTGTGATCAGCTGTGATTATTTTGATCAGCTCTACATGAGAACCTGGGGCACTTCGGTCCCAGGCAGTGCAACTGAAGCAAGCCATCAACCGTGGGTGGCAAGATACTGTGAAAAGATCTCCAGAATAAAGTTTGCACAGGCACAAGGCCCCTGCCTAGAAGCACAGTCAAGTCTATTATTAAGGAGTGAAACATATTTGGTACAACACGGACTCTCCTTGGAACTGGATATCGCTCCAAACTGGATAAAAGACCCAGGAGGAAACTGGTCAGAGAGGCTACCGTGAGGCCCACAGCAACTCTGAAGCAGTTGCGGTTTTTGTGGGTTGCAAAAAAAAAAAAAAAGCAACTCCTCACGAAAGGCCACATGCAGTCACGACTGAGCTTTGCACAGATTCAGGTTGTCAGATGGGACTAAATCGTAACTATTTGGCCACAACAACATGTCTAGTGGAAATCCAATCCAGCTCACCATCTAAATATCACCATTCCTACAGTACAGCATGGAGGTGGTAATATCCTGTTATAGGGGTGTTTCTCTGCAGCAGGGATTTGAGCACTTGTCAGGATAGAAGGAAAATGGATTGGGCAAAATACCATCAAATTCGTACATTTGCTGCCCAAAGGACACCGCAAAACTGACCACACACTGGTTACAGGGGAAAAAAAAGGTTGTTTTCTCCTTCAATGTCCTTGCACGGCCTAGTCAGAGTCCAGACTTTAAACCACACTGAGAATTTGAGGAATGACTTGAAGACTACAGTTCATAAACAGTCACCATCACATTTAACTCAGCAGTTCAGCAAAGAAGAGTGGGTTAATACTGCAAAGTCTGGATGATGCAAAGTTAGTAGAGACATATCCCAACAGACAAAAGGCTTAATTAAAGCAAAAGGCCTGGTTCACTTTGGTAGAAAAGGGGTGTCAAGATTAAAAATCTCTGTTTCAGGAGTGACCTGCCCAATGGGACAGCATCTTCGTAAAGTTTCTGACGTACAGTAAAACAAACAAATAACAACTAAAATTACAGCAAAAAAAGCAATAAAAAAATCCTTTTCCTAATCAGTGATTCCGCTTTTTATTTTTTTTAACTTACATGTTGCTGTTATATCTTTAACTTGGTTGTTAAAAGTTGCACTGAGTAAATACAGATAAATAAAACAAAAACTGTCTTTGTCTTCATTTCAGGCTGCAAAGCAACAAAACTGGTTCTTTTACCTACCGGTGACCCGTCATCCTCACGTCACTCGTTAGGTACAGGTTTCCCCAAAATCACAGGGTCTGGAGAGAACCCCGCCATCAACCCTGTGTCTTCGTTCATTTATTTTACAAAACACTACAGAGGGGTTTTGCATGTTAGGATTTTGTCACATTTAAAGTCATACGTGCTGTTTTAGTCATATGTGAGATCCGCAGTCGCAGAGTATCTACATTAGTGACATCGTAATTCCGTGTGTACTCTAATACTCTTTATACACTTAAGTTAAAGTAATTAGATCAAGGTCTGGGCTCATTTAAAAATAATAAAATAAATAAATAGATAAATAAATAAACCCTATTTGGAATCAAGGCAAAAAAAAGGTTTGGAAACCTCTGAGTTGAAAAGAAGAAGCTTTTAAAAAGAGAGCAGTTGGGTAATGATGTCACTACGTATGTCATTATGTGTTCATGTTCTTTCAATTAAAACACACGCAGCGTGTAAAGGATATGTTATGGTCTCCACCGGGTAACGGATTTCTGCGTTAATCTGAAACGGAGCATTGGCTGCTCGACCGACCGTCCACACTGGGACAGGACAGGACAGGTAAGTGGTTACTGTGTACGAGAGAGAGAGAGAGAGAGAGAGAGAGAGAGAGAGCATGACTGAAGTGCTTTAGTGATACGTTACCCAGAGTGTACACTACCGCTCAAAAGCTTGGGATCACCTTTTAACTCCATGGTTTTTCCTGATGTTTATTACTGTCTACACTGTAAAACACTGCTGAAGGCGTTTTTCCAAAACACACAATAATCTTCTCTGAACAGTTGATATTGAGATGTATATCTGCTACTTCTGCTCTGTAAAGCTTCATAAATTAACTTCTCCTCTGCAGCAGAGCTCAGTTTTGGTCTTGCTTTCCTGGGAAGGTCTTCATGAGCGCCAGGTTCATCATGGAGCTTGATGGGTTTTACAAACGCGATACTGTTCTTGTAAGAACTGTTCTAGGAAGGCAGACATTCCTGTCTTAAAATAGCAACTGATTGTTGTTGTTGTTACCTACTTACCTAATTCCATACATGTTATTCCATAGTTTGGAAATCCCCCAGTATTGTTGTAGAATGTAAAAAATTAATCACTAAACAAAAGCGGTAGTTTATATAATATATATACACACACACACACACACACGTACGGTTTCTCTCCTGGTAGTTCCTGATGATGGAGGTGAGGTCATACGAGCTCGCAAAAGGACTCGCCGAATCGATCACAGACACCTGAAGATCACATGATGGAACAGGAGAAGAAGGAGAAATCAGTCAACACACACACACACACACACACACACACACACACGAGTTTAATGATCATCTAAATGTTTAAATTATGTGCTCCAGGAGACCGTGCCACGCCTATGGGTTTATCCTGAATTTATTAACCTGACTTACTTCCTTGTAGAGGTGAGGACAAGTTATTGGGCTGAGCAGAACGTGTGTGTGTTTGTGTGTGTGTTTGTGTGTGTGTCTCCAATCACGTTATAAACAGTGTGCAGTCCGCGGTGAGAGAGAGGCTCCTTCTGCTGCAGCCTCAGATCTCCACTGATGAAGAGCTGAGACATGGGGACAGAAGACGAGGACTGGAGCAGCACCATCGACTGCATCACCACCGCGGCCATCCGCTGATGGGGAGAGAGAGTGAGAGAAAGGGAGACACGGGGGGAGAGGGAGACACAGGGTAAAGGAGAGACATGAAGGAGATAGATTGAGACAGTAAGATTAGTTAGAATCTGTATAAGAATTTATTCTAGAATGATGATGATGAAGGTTATTGAGCACAGGCCCTTACACGGAGCTGGTAGGAGAAGGTGAGCAGCAGCTGGATGCTGTAGATCTGCTCAGCGCTGTTCAGAGGGACAGACAGCTGCAGAGACAGACGGTCTGCTTTTCCATCACCATTTCTGTCGATCTCTTGTACCTGCAGTCAGACAGACAGGGTGTGTAAATGGACAGAAACACAGATTCATAGGCGCACACACACTCACAGACAGAAAGGCAGACAGGCTCAGACAGACAACAGTTAGACAACAACATAAAGAAAGAGAGAGAGAGAGAGACAGGTTATATAGACAGACAGACTCACAGACAGAGACACAGATAGAGAAACTCACAGATAAAGAGATAGATATGTAGATAGACAGACAGATAGACTCACAGACAGACAGACTTGGTATATAGACAGACTCACAAACAGAGAGGCACAGACAGACAGCCTCACAGAGACGGACAGATACACAGACCAAAAGACTAACAGACAGACAGACAGACTCACGGACACAGTGGGAATGCGCAGATTGTCTCCCAGCAGGGTGTTGAAGTTGGAGAAGGTGCTCCACGCTACGTAATCTCCAGTCACACTCGTCACCGCCACCATCAGCATCTCATACTGGAACTGGACCACAGGCTGCTCTTCATACGAGCTCTGCTTCAGCCAAAACCCTGTAACACACACACACGCCGTCTGGGATAAGGAAATAATCGGACTGTCTGAAAAATATTGCATTTGGGGGAAAATGCAGGGCAGGATCAGTCTAAGGCTGGAAACTGAAGGGGTGATGTTCTATGTTGTTAGTGGTTATGCCCCACATGTAGGATGTGATTTGGAAGAGAAAGAGAAATTCTGGAGTGAGTTAGATAAAGTGACGCAGAGCATCCCCAGAGGTGATAAGAATGTGATGGGCAGGTTTGGTCTTCAGGACAGGAACGTGGAGGAACAGATGGTGATGGACTTTGCAATGAGGATTATACTGTACTTTCTTACAGAAGAGACAGGAACATAGGGTGACATATAAGAGCAGAGGGAGTTGCATTGTGTATTTGTAGATTAAGCGTATGACAGGGTGCTGAGAGAGGAGCTGTGGTGTTGTATGAGGAGATCTGGAGTGGCAGAGAAGTATGTTAGAGTGGTGCAGGACATGTATGAGAGCTGTAAGACAGTGGTGAGATGTGCTGTAGGTGTGACTGAAGAGTTCAAGGTGGTAGTTGGTCTGCATCAAGGATCGGTTCTGAGCCCCTTCCTGTTTGCTCTGGTGATGGACAGGATGACAGATGAGTTTAGACAGGAGTCTCCATGGACTATAATGTCCATGGATGACATTGTGCTTTGTAGCGAGAGCAGGGAACAGATGGAGGAAAATCTAGAGAGGTGGAGATACGCTCTGAAAAGCAGAGGAATGAAGCTTAGTGGAACGGTAAGGCTACAGGGAGCAGAGGTGAAGGTGCAGGATTTAAAGTACTTAGGGTAAACGGTCCAGAGCAATGGAGAGTGTAGAAAGGAGGTAAAGAGGCGGGTACAGGCAGGTTGGAATGGGTGGAGAAAAGTGTCAGGTGTGTTGTGTGATAAGAGTATCAGCAAGAGTGAAAGGAAAGGTGGACAAGACAGTGGTGAGACCAGCGATGCTCTACGGCTTAGAGACAGTGGCACTGAAGAAAAGACAGGAGGCAAAGTTGGAAGTAGCAGAGATGGAGATGTTAACACAGTATGAGTGCAGATCAATTCCTGCTCTCTGTTTCACCCAGATGAGGATGGGTTCCCTGTTGAGTCTGGTTCCTCTCAAGGTTTCTTCCGATTACTATCTCAGGGAGTTTTTCCTTGTCATGGTCATCGTCCTCGGCTTGTTCATCATGGACGATCTTATCAGTTTGATTCATACACATTTACATTTCATACAAACTTAAATATTTCTTTTGATTGTGTAAAGCTGCTTAGCGACAATGACAATTGTTAAAAGCGCTTTACAAATAAAATTGAATTGAATTGAAGATGTTGAGGTTCTCTTTGGGAGTGACAAGGATGGATAGGATCAAGAATGAGTTTATCAGAGGGACAACCCACGTTAGATGTTTTGGAGATAAAGTCAGAGAGGCCAGATTGAGGTGGTTTGGACATGTTCAGAGGAGAGATGGTGAATATATCGGTAGAAGGATGCTGAGGTTTGAACTGCCAGGTAAGCATTTCACTGCATATCGTACTGTGTATGACTGTGTATGTGACAAATAACATTTGAATTTGAATTCGAGGCAGGAGGTCTAGAGGAAGACCAAAGAGGAGATTTATGGATGCAGTGAGAGAGGACATGAAGTTAGTTGGTGTGAGAGAAGAGGATGCAGAGGATAGGGTTAGATGGAGGCAGATGATTCGCTGTGGCGACCCCTGAAAGGGAACAGCCGAAAGCCAAGGAAGAAGAAAGCGGACCTTTCAGCTTCAGCACAGTTTAATATCCTTATTTCTCTCTTTATAACCTGATATGTATCTTTACTTCTCCTTGTTCCCGCTTTATATCCCTCTCCCTCTCTCTTCCTCTATTTATCTTCCGTCGTTATTGTTCATGTGTTTCCCTTTGTCTCTTAACTGCTCTGTATTTGTATTGTAACTCTGAGTGTGTGTGTGGCTCTGTATTTGTCTTTAACTCTCTCAGAGTGAGTGTGTGTGTGTGTATGTCTCTGTATTTGTCTTTAACTCTCTCTGAGTGTGTGTGTGTGTATGTCTCTGTATTTGTCTTTAACTCTCTCTGAGTGTGTGTGTGTGTGTGTGTCCCTCTGTGATGTTGGACTCAGAGGTGTCTGCTCTTTACCTTGGCTCCTGTAGGTGATGAGTAAAGGAGGGATGTAAGTGAGCAGAAACACCAGCAGCACAAACACACTGGCCCGGGAACACACACTGGCTTTATACCGGATTAAAACCGGGTGAGAGTACACTTCATAAAACCCCATGATTATTATCACTATTATTATTATTATTGTTGCTGCTGTTAATAACCCCGATATGGCACGAGCTCTGTGGTTTAGCTAAACAGTGCTAGCATGAATGCTAACATAAATGCCGCTCTAAACTTGTCCCCTGGACCGCCGGTGTAGGTTAGACGAGTCGCATGTTGGGGGAATGTGTTCTAATCTATCGCGGGTTCAAAATGAATTCGACTTTAATATAAACTAAATGTACCTTTATTAACGTTTCGCCTGGCTAACACGCTAGCTAACGCGGCTGCAAGGGCGACTTCCGGTTTGTGAAGCGTCGCGCCGTTACCATGACTGCGTCACCACCATAGCAACCCAAAGCCCCGCCCACAACGCGGTTGACTATCAAACAACCCAATATTTATTATGAACTAAAACGTTTATATATGAAAAATGTATATATTTTTATTTTATTAAAATATAAAAATAAATAATTGTAATAAAAAATTATAAATCTACATGATTTTATGTAATATTAATTTACACTTTAACCAACCATGACTAATGACATCATTGTGTAAAGTATAGCTGTAAATCATTTAATTATAAAATAATCAATTAGTGATATAATAATCAATAGTATCGTGAAGTTGTTGTTGTTTTGGAAAGTAAGGCGATGTTTATGGTACATTTATGGAAGTGTGTTTTAACTCAAGTGTCCTTTACTTCACTTTATTTAATGTATAAAGTGAATTTATACCATTTAAACCATGAAGCAGAGGAGGAATTTAAACCATTTCGAGGTTACGGAAAATGTTACAAAATCAAACATAAACTAAAATAGGCATGGGCCCAAATATTCACATTAGAACGTGACCGCATAGGACAGCAAAATCATCCAAAATCCAGCTCAAGAACTTGAACAGGGAGGCACATTAATGAGGAGTTAGTGTATTTTCTAAAGGTTGAATTTCATGAACACGGTGCAAATTAGGAGAATAATGTTCTACCAGGTTCTGAGCAAATCCTAGGGCCCCACCCTGTAGCAATAAACCGAATCATAAAGTACACAGTGATGTTTGGGATGTCAGCTGTATAAGCTACGACTAAATTAAAGCAAGACCTAGTTTGATAGTACTGTAAAACCCAACCTCACTTTAGCTTCTTCAATCAGGATTAAAGTATACTCTCTAAAAGAGAGTCTATACACAGGTTTCTTTGTGTACTTATAAAATATTACTGTTTACAGTTTAATCTATTCATATTGTATATATTCTTAGCAGGAGAATCAGCTCTGGAAAAGAGAACATTTAGACATGAGTTTTCTTAGCATTAAAAACTTGAAATAGTTTAAACCATACAGTGAGGTCTGCAACTAATGAAAAGCAGTTTGGAGCTCATCATCAAAGGTCTAATACTGGAAAGGGACAATGAATAGACAGTTGTATCATCATATCACTCGTGCATCCTAGGGTTAAAGATGCGCTTTAGCCATGTGCAGGTCCTTAATAGAAAATAAAACAGATTCACATAACCACGACACTACGTTATTAGACAAAGTCCAGGTTTTTATGGTTGTTATGAAGTAAATACTAACATCTATAAGTATACAGCTTGTGCCGTAGCTACAGAGCCACAATGTCATCCAGTGTGCAGGCTAATGATCACAAGTTAAGATTTACTATAGACTTTATCTTACACTTGAGGTTTAACAGGGGAAGAGTTTGAAGAAGGTCTTATGGTTCTTGTGTTCAGACATTTACTTTCACATTTAAATGAACCTGAAATAGTTGGTATTGGTGATGACAAAGAACTAACATTTCATCCATTCCGCAGGTGAGTTCTTCCAGTGAAATTTCGTATTGTGAAACACATTGTCCCATAGGAAATAATGTAAATGCAGATAATCCGTTCCAGCTGCACAAAAATATTACCAATGATACTAATCTCCAACACTAAAGTATAATCATATTTTTGCATTTATCAAAACATTTGGAAGAGACATGTAAAAAAAATGAAAATATTAAATAAATATACATTAAACCTCACTTAACCTTCATTTATGATTCCTTTTGGCACCAGGTGCTTTAAAAACCAAACTGAAATTGGCTCCCTTTTCTTCTTACTACTGTCCTTGAACAGGGGCCTAAACCGAACCTTGGGAGACACAATTATAGATTTATACACTGTATGACACTGTATTTGTGTTTTATCCCTTTTATACTTGGCCACAACATGGCTAGTTACAGATTCACATAACCACGACACTACATTATTAGACAAAGTCCAAGTTTTTATGGTTGTTATGAAGTACATACTAACATCAGTAAGTATACAGCTTGTCCCGTAGCTACAGAGCCACAATGTCATTCAGTGTGCGGGCTAATGATTAATATAGACTTTATCTTACACTTGAGGTTTAACAGGGGAAGAGTTTGAAGAAGGTGTTACGGTTCTTGTGTTCAGACATTTACTTTCACATTTACATGAACCTGAGGTAGTTCAAGTTCAAGTAGGCTTTATTGTCACTTTAACCATATACAGTTAGTACACAGTGAAACGAAACAACGTTCCTCCAGGACCAAGGTGCTACATGCAACATAAATTTACAACATAAATTAACAGAAACACTAAACTAGCTAACCAAGAGGCCTAGTTAGCTGGCTAGCAGATACAAGACAGATAATCCTGACATAAATTACAACATAAATTAACAAAAATAAGACGGTTGAGAAGACGGATGGCTTGTGGGAAAAAAGCTGTTGCACAGTCTGGATGTGAAGCCCGAATGCTTCGGTACCTTTTTCCAGATGGCAGGAGTGTGAAGTGTGTGTGAGAGGGGTGTGTCCGATCAGCCACAATGCTGGTGGCTTTGCGAATGCAGCGTGTGGTGTAGATGTCCTCAGTAGAGGGGAGAGAGACCCAGATGATCTTCTCTGCTGTTCTCACTATCCGCTGTAGGGTTTTGCGGTCCTATATGGCAAACCAGACAGTGATGCAGCCGCTCAGGATGCTCTCGATAGTTCCTCTATAGAAGGTGGTCAGGATCGGTGGTGGAAGCTGGGCCTTCCTCAGTCTTCTCAGAAAGAAGAGACGCTGTTGGGCTTTCTTGTGCAGGGAGCTGGTGTTGAGGGACCAGCTGAGGTCCTTCTCCAGGTGGACACCCAGGAATTTGGTGTTTTCGACGATTCCCACAGAGGAGTCGTTGATGCTCAGCGGAGAATGGTCGCCTTGTGTCCTCCTGAAGTCAACAACCATCTCCTTTGTCTTGTCAACATTCAAAGACAAGTTGTTGTCGTTACACCCGTCCGATAAAATATTAATCTTTATAATTATTTGTTAAGCTTAAAACATACAGGTGACAAACATACACGCGTAAACACACACACACACACACACACACAAAGCTAGTCTTTATTTAAAAAGTTTATTTAATTATGTTAGCATTTTAAATATATAAGTTAAAACTTTGACTTCTTAGCACTGTCAAGAAGACTTTCACTATTTCTCAGAAGAACGTGTGTGTGTGTGTGTGTGTGTGTGTGGTAGGGTATGCTTACACATTGTAAGATCACCTTGTTGTTGTTGTTTATTGTGTATAACTTTAAACTTTAACATGTTTAAACCCCTCACCCCCTCACTCCCCCCGCGTCGAGCAAATGGAGTCGCCCACGTGACGTCATTCGCTCTGGGCTGTTCCTGGTGCGCATGCGCACTTCCCCCGCAGCTAGCCTAGCTAAGATAACAATCTCAGTGACGTTTTGGTTTCGACATTGTTGTTGTTGTCGTTTTTCAGCGAATTCGTCCTTTAGTTTCACCCCGAATCCGCTCCAGATCCTCCGCGGTCCCGGTGTTTAACCTCCGTCGCGCTCTGGGGGTTCAGTGGAAACTGCAGCCATGAAATGGATGTTTAAAGAAGATCATTCCCTGGGTAATGTGTTTATCTCCTGTCTGTTCGTACCGAAAGAGAAAATAAACAGCCTCATTACCTCACAATCAGAGTTCTAACCTCAATATTAACATCAGTAACATCCCATCACTCTTAATCTTAATAGCATAATATAATAACAGTCTTAATATTATGATGTCAGGAGTGTAGGAGCTGGGCTTGGACTGTTATTGTTTACTCTGTGGGGGGGGGAGGAGGGGGGGGGGGGGTTACAGGTCCTACATAACATTATCATCCTGTAATAAAAAAAATAAAATAATAATAATAATAATAATAGTGCAAACATAGCATTTACAGTTTACAATATTTTTTATGTGAAAATAATAAGATAATTGTATCAATTTTACTCATTTGTATCAGCATTAAAAAACACTTTTTTACTGTTTCATATACAATAATTATAATTATTATTTTTTTAATGTAAATGGTGTTTTTCAGCACAGGCATAAACTGTTCTCAGGCTTTAACATTTCATTAGAGGTTCAAAAACAAAAACACATTTTCCCCGAGTGTTTCCGCCGCTCCTGCATGTGGTTGTCTTAAAATATACGGTATTGTTTGTTGGTAAGGTTAATGTTGCCCACCCTGATGCTCATGCTAATGCCCACCCTGGCCCTCTCCCTGATGCCCACCCTGAGCTCTGTCCCAACCCTCACCCCGACGCCCACCCCGAGCCCTGTCCCGACGCCCACCCTGAGCCCTGTCCCGACGCCCACCCCGAGCCCTGTCCCGACGCCCACCCCGAGCCCTGTCCCGACGCCCACCCCAGCCGTTCCTGGCTCCGATCCCAAGTCTCCATCTCCTCAGCAGGAGCTATTGATCCACTGTAGAGTAAAGTGTATGATTTAATAATGGCAGTGTTTCAGCTGAGTGCTGTAATGCCTTCCCGTGTTTATAAAACGCAGCACTTTGTCTTTAGATCAGAGACGATTGAAAGTAATGACTCTGCAAAACTAAACAGGATGAACAGTGCAGATGTAGGAAAAAGAATCAAGGATGGTATGACGTGTAGAAACAGAGTTACGGTTTCCTCCTTGTAGCTGAATGTTTTCCTCCAACATCATGACCACCCCAAGTCCTCTGACAGCACAGCACAGCACCTCACTCACCTACGTCTCTTATCCTATTAAAATCAGTTTAATCTGGAGTTCCTGGTCTAGCGACTCTAAACACTCTTCACTTTATTCTGACTGAGAAACCGCAAAGCAGCATAAACTCCTCTGTCCTGAAAATTACACTTACACAGCGCTTGCACCGGAGACTCCTTACACTCATATGTCCATAAATATCCTGAATGTGAATGAGTCGTTACTATGAATGCGATAGCATACAGCGTAATCTCGGCATACAAGTTTAATTCAATCCGGAGGCGAGTTCTTAAGGTGAAATTTTGTATTGTGGAACGCATTGTCCAATAGGAAATAATGTAAATGCAGACAATCCGTTCCAGCCGCAGAAAAATATTACCAATATAACCAATTTCCAATGCTACAATCATATTTTTGCATATAAAAACGATTAAAACATTTTAAAAAGACATGTAAATGAAGTAGAATGTGAAATATATAGACATTAAACCTCATTTAAGCTTAATTTATGATTTCTCTTGACACCGGCTGCTTTAAAAAACAAACTAAAAGCGGCTCTGTTTTCTTCTTGCTACCATCCATGCTAACTGCAAAGAATACCCACAAGGAAGTGTGTAAGCTCACTTCGCTTGGATTTCCACTGATGCAAAGGAGTTTTGAACGCCTGCTCACACAACTTAGCTGGCGTTCAGTTCGGTTCTTTCGCTGTTGTGCCAATAATGTTTTACATGCCGAAGCGAATCTCTTGCAAAATTTCAGTTCCGTTAGCGCCAGTGCTTTATAATTATATATATAATCCTGAGCTGTGGGTATAGAGAATTAATCAACACCTTCTGACCAATCAGAGCGCAGCATTCAGTCTGTGACAAATGGATTTGTTTTGATCGTTCTGATCTTCTCCCTTCACAGAGCACCGGTGTGCGGAATCGGCCAAGATCCGAACCAAATACCCAGACAGGGTTCCTGTGAGTAGCACACACACACACACACACACACACACACTTACACTCAGGTGTAAAATCCCATCAGCACTAACATCTGCATCTGATGCTGTGTGTAAATTTAAAGAGACTCTGTTTCTCTATTACTCTCAATTTGTAAACGAAAAAACAAAACAAAAACAAGCAAATGTTTTTTACCATTCTGAGAGAGGAGAACCAGGCCGCACATCAGGAAGAGTTTCATCTGCGGAAATTATAAAATGTCACAACAGTGTCATGAAAAGCAAACTAGTGATTCATACACGTCCAGGAAAATTAAGATGAGTTAAAAAAAAAAAAGAAGAACGATAAAAGGAAACCAAACAGGAGTGACAGAAAAAAAAGACTGATTTATTACCGAACTGAAGGTGTAACCAGAGGACCGGATCAGAATTAGGTGAGGCAGGTAAGGAACTGGTTACACGTGTGTGTGTTTGTGTGTGTGTGTGAGAGAGCGAGCATTATGTGATAGTTTATATGATTAGTCAAAGAACCACTCATACTGATGGTGAAATATGACATTATATAAACTAACTGTGGATTATTTGCACTAATTGTGCACTTTATTAGGAACACCTGTAGACCTATTCACTCATGTAGGTATCAGCCAGTCATGTGTAAATCAGAAGAGTGGTGCATAAACTCCTGCAGATACACATCGAGAGCCTCGGGTGATGTTACTGTGGAAACAGTGTTATCTCGACAATGTTGTTGTTGTTTTTTTTTTTATTTTATATCAGTTTTGAGGAACTGGTTTGAGCGTATGACTGCTGCTGGTAATGGTGCGAAAAGACAAAACATTAATTGAGCAAGAGTTCTGCAGACGGAGACAGCAGGCGATGAGAGATCAGTCAGGGTGGAGCTGAATGCACAGCTTTTTGTAACACCAATAAAGTTTCCTTATTTATTTATTTGGCGTCATGTTGAATGACATCATATGGGACATCATACGGGCGGTGATGGCGCAGGGTTCTTGGGTCCACCCATCATTCCTTGCAACTATATTTAGGGCTCAAGCTCTAATCATCAGCACGATGTGGTCATGTTGTGTAAAGGGCCTCTTAGTTCTTTTAAGGATTTTGTTATTTTTCTCACCATTCGGGGCTTTTTCAGGTCTTAACGTGCTCATAAACTCACGGAAATTGGCAGACAGGTCGTAATCTGCTGCCATTAGGACGTCTAAGAGTCTGAGAGGGCGTGGCACGGGGCCCTCACACAAGATTTTGCCGCGTAGGTCATACACACTTACACATATGCAGATGAAGCCCAGGACACATTTGAATCTCGTTGAGCCAAACAACTTGTACTCTGCATGTCCTGGGCTCAAGTAATTGTGACTCGTTTCCCATATTCACTTAGATGTTGATGTACTCCCTCCTTCTAGGGCATTTATGCGATCAAAGATCCCAAGCCGATATGATTGTCTGATCCGCACAACAACTTGGAACAGTTTTTTACGCCAGATGCCCCTACAACCCTCCTATTTTATTTGGGCTTGGGATCGGCACTGCATTCAATGGCTGGGTTTTGGGCATTGGGTGGAAATCAAACCCAGGCCTTCTACATGGTGGGCGAGAAACCCATCACTGAGCCACCATTGCGGTGCTAGTTCTATATCAGGTGTAATGGAACACACACCATTTCATTTCACAAGTGAAATTATCACAGTTTATTCATAATTAGCAAGGGGACAATTTCTTTTTTACACGAGGCCAGGCAGGTCTGGACAGCCCCCCCCTTCCCCTAAGTGAAATTATCATTTAAAATATGTATTTTGTATTTACAGTATCTCAGGGTGTAAAGTAAGTACACCCCCTCATATTTCAGCAACCACTTTATTATATGTTCTGAAGGTGCGTAGTTCAGTGTGCAGCTTGTATCGTCCTTGAAGAAGATAAACCGAACTGTTTGCTGGAATTGGAGGGGTGTACAAATTTTTCTAACTTTCTTTGTGTAATATAAAAATTTGTGTGATGATCTGAATCCTTTTAGTGTGATACTGTGCCCAAGGGGAAAAAAAACAGGAAGTGGCACACACTTTACATCACATTATTAATATTATTGAAACATTCATCAGTAATGTTTAAAAGTTTAAACCAAAACAAATGAAAACGTGACAGAGACAAACTTCTCCTTCATGAAAACACTTTCAGTAAATCACATAATTATCATTTGCATTATGTTTGAACTTAAAAAAAAAAAAAAAAAAAAAGTTTGAAGGAAATCCAAATCCATCTGCGTAAATGAGGTGTTCCTAATAAAGTGTCCAGGGTATGTGTACAACAATAAGGGCGTGTCGCATTGAGACGTGATTCAGGTCGAGTGTTTATTCCTCCTGCTCCTCTGACCTTTCCGTTAAGTGACAGTTCTGATGTTTGTCGTTGCGTTTTGTTCTGGGAAACACGCCGAGTTGTTGTTCTCCTTCACGGTAGAACTGGAGTGAATCAGTCAGGAAAAATTCCAGCGTGTCATGTTTCGAGGAAACCGGAAATGTAAGCCGGTCCGTCCTGAGGATTAGTCAGGTGTAAGTTTTGTTTAAGGACATAAGCGGTTCTGTTTGGGTCTGAGAGAGGGCGGGGAGGTCTCGTTAATCTCCAGCGATAATCAGCTGCATTGTGGTCATCTTTCATACAATACAGTCACATGACCAGGTCGAGAACTTGTACTTTTCCCTGATGTAAGTGATGACGCTCTGTGTGTGTGTGTGTGTGTGTGTGTGTGTGTATGTGAGATGGAGGATCGGGTGTTTCTCTTGCATTGTGTGCTTATTATAGTAATTAGGGAAATTCCCCCCCAAATGTATTTATTTAGATTTTTTTATTTAGTTGAATTATTCTGTCTGAATGTGAAGCTAAGTGTTAAGTCGTAGTTATAAATATAGTTGCAAGCAACAAGTAGCGGGTCCAAGCACCTGCGCCATCGCTGCCCGGGTGCACCGGAAGGACAGCAGGCACAGTGAGCGCGTGTGTTTAAAGGAAAAATACCAGTACCATAATAGCATCATTTTGGAATAGGGGGGATTTTATTCCAAGACCTTCAAAAAGCCCCAGATGTTGTTGGGGGCGAAGGTACTTTGCAGGTTTGCATCCTCTCAGGCGTCCTAATCGCCGCAGATTGCATCACGTACGGGATGTCATAATTACATCCTGCTTCATCAGCTTTCAAACCTCCATCATGTTTTAGCTCACCCTCTCGTCAATCATGTCAATCATATAGTGGCGTTAAAAGAAGTATTTGCGGGCCTCCGAGTGGCGCAGTGGTAAAGCGCTCGCCCTATCATCCGGAGATCGCTGGTTCGAACCCTGGGTGATGCTGTTTTCCTCTCACAGCTTGAGGCACAAAGAGAGCTGATTGGCCGAGCTCTCTCAGGGGGGAGGGATGAGAGGTACCTTGTGCTCCCACATTAATCACAGCTTTACAGCCAATCTGGGGCGTCTGTGAGCTCGCGCACGCGGAAAGGAGCGGCTAGCGCTTTCCTCCGAGTGTGTTACCTCGCCCCTAATGGTGCGTGAGCGAGCAGTTCGAAAAAATGCGGTCGGCTCGCGTCACGTGGTTCGGAGAAAACACGGGATAGCTTTCGTCCTCCCGACTGAGTGGTGGTAGTAGCCTTAATGTGGGAGCCTCCTAGTGACGGGGAGGAATTGGCCACGACTAGATTGGGGAGAAAAATCGGAGAAAAAAGAATTGGACAGGACTAAATTAAAAAAAAAAAAAAAAAAAAGTATTTGCTGCTTTTTTTTTTATATACAGTGGAACTCTGGTATAATGAACATAATTCGTTCTGTATTTTAAAACACTCGTAAACCAAAGCGAATTTTCCCATTAGACATAATAGAAACTTAAATTATTCGTTTCACAGCCCAAAAAAATAAATACATAAAAATAATTAATACAAAATAAAAAGTAAAAATAAAACAAAATAACCTGCACTTTACCTTAAAATTTTAAAAATAAATCCAGACAGATAAGTGTTGCCAGATAAGTGTATTTTTTTTTAACTAGAGTAAATACAAAATTAAATTTTAAAAATTATTTCATTTATTAAGGCCGAAAATACTATCCACATTGGCCTGGCCCTATGTGGAAAAGTAATCCCCCCCCCCAGTTTAGCCTGTTTTTTTTGGCCACACCCAGGCCTGATTAAGACCACTTGTATGGAAACTGTCTGACAAAGTGAAGCGCGCTAAAAAAATCTCAAAAAGCAAAAGTTCATCTCATAAAAGAACTTAGAAGAACATCTAAAGCCATCTCAGTTAACGTCAGTGTTCATGATTCAACAATAAGAAAGAGTCTGGGGGCAAAAAATGAGAGTTGAGAGATGAAAGACACCAAGTCCACAGCTGAATGGCTAAAATAAATCTTTGTGTAATATTAAAATAAGTTTGATAATCTTTACTGTTTAAGTGTGACAAACGTGCAGAAACATTTTTCATGGCACTATGAATAAAGCTAAATGTTAATTTGTATCTAACACATATAAAAGAAAAAAAAGACACATCGTCATGAATTCCAGTTTGGGTTCAGGTAAATTGATTTGCATATAATGAAAACAATGAGCTTTGGAATGCTGAGACGCGCGGCTCGTGCAAGTCATGATCAGATTATAAGGAAGATATTACAAAGACAAAAGATGAGAATGTCCTGTATCAGTAACAAGGGACGGTCAGGTCACACCACCACATCGTGTTAAACTCAGTAGAACCCAAACACACCTTTGTGTAGGTGTTTGAGTCAGGGGCGTGTTCAACAACAACAACAACAATAACAACAACAAACAACACGTCTGTCAGTGAAGCTCAGGGGTCCGTTCTTCATACGTCGCTAACTCAGTTAGCTGGATTTGATTGGTGTGGATTTGTCCTGATCTTGGATTGTTTCGTTCTTCGATGCGCTTCTCGCATTTACTGTCATAGCAACATATCCGTAAGCTTGAACCTGCTCGTGAGCAGCTTTATTTCATGTAAACAGGATTTAGGCTGCGCTCCTGCCGGGTTATAATTGGTTGAAATGGCGAGGTCACATCTGATTGGTTAAAGAGCACGACTGAGGCGGACTGACTCACGTGGAAAAAGAAAAGGATCTTGCATATATACCAATATATATAATCACTATCAAATATTATATTAGAACATAAATTCATAGGTTTATTAATATTAAATATGATATTACTATTATAATGAAGCCTACGCACGAGACAGCCGTCAAGACCATTAATAGAAATTTTGTAACACATTTATTTTTCAAGGGTTTGTCATGAATATGCAAATAAATAATTATATATAATAAAAATAAATATTTTTTATAATGATAAATTGGACGAAACTAATTTTATTATAACAAACAATATAAAAGTATACATATATTTTTTTATATACAACATTTATTTTCATATTGCTTATTTTATTTTATTGTCTCATGTAATTTGTAAAGCATTAACCTATGAATTTCTGTTCTAATATAATATTTGATAGTGATTATGTAGGGGGGGGCAATCCATGGCAGGGGGGCCATGGATTGCCCCATTTTTGCCTCATTTCTTTTTCCATTTCATCAACCAATCAAAGGGCTTGTGATCAGTGTTTCTACTGTCGATCATATCGCCGCAATAATCCTAGACAACTCACTCCAGCTCTACTAATCATCAACAACAGGTGTGCCGAAGAACCAACTTAGCCAGATCGTAATTAGCACGATGGCCGTAACTCGACACCTGAATGAGTTTTCAGAGCGAAACAGAAAAAACCCCGACTCGCTTTTCATCAAGCGGTGCGCTTCACAACCGAGAATCGAACCTCGTCTCAGGCGTTCAGGACGAAGCCGAGTTGATCACTCGGTCTAAGGTTTACAATAATGATAATTATTATTATTTAGATCAAATTAAATCTAAAAACATTCATAAATTGATTTATAAAGATTTATTTATCAGAAATCTGGTGTATATAATAAATTAATGAAGTGAACATCTTCCTTAAAAGTTAAAACTGCGGGTTTCCTCACTGACACATCATAAAGTTTCTGTCGTCCCCCCCCCACACACACACACAAGCCAATCGACACACAGATCCCAGATGATTGACAGGTGGTTTTAAAGTCCCCGTATGATCTGTCCTGAGGTCACTTTGTGTGTAAGGTTTCTAAAGCGTACGGGCTTCACGGATTATTTCCCTCAGGTTCTCTTCAGGGCCGGGCACTGACCCGTTTCTCACACACACACCGTCCTGTTCCCCAGTTTAGTGTAACCATAGCAACACGTCCTGGTGATCAGGGTCCACGTGTACGAGGCAGAGTGCCGTCTGACGTCTCATATTCTTCAGTCGGAGACACTGTTCCACTTTCTGACCCGAAAAATTAAATGTAGTGAGAGAATTGTGTGTGTGTGTGTGTGTGTGTGTGTGTGTGCAGGTGATCGTGGAGAAGGTGTCAGGTTCCCAGATCGTGGACATTGATAAGCGTAAGTACCTGGTGCCGTCGGACATCACTGTGGCTCAGTTCATGTGGATCATCAGAAAACGCATCCAGCTGCCCTCCGAGAAAGCCATCTTCCTGTTTGTGGACAAAACCGTCCCCCAGTCCAGGTGTGTCTCTCTCTCTCACACACACACACACGTCTCACACACCTCTAACATGTCTCTCTTATGCACATACACACACCTAACATGTCTCTCTCTCTCTCTCTCACACACACACCAAAATATTAAATAATTGCATTTAATTTGCAAATATTATATAAAAATGTTAAATATGCTTGTAGAGGGAAAAACATTTTAATGTGTGTGTGTGTGCAGTCTGACTATGGGACAGCTGTATGAGAAGGAGAAGGACGAGGACGGCTTCCTGTACGTGGCCTACAGTGGAGAGAACACGTTTGGATATTAAAGCCCCGCCCACTTCAGTTTTCTTCTGGATGAGTGCATGTGTGTGTGTGTGAGAGAGAGACAGATTAATAATAAATAAATAAAGTGTGTGTATGTGTGTGTGCGTGTTTCTGCTGTCCAAGTCTTAGCATCGTTAGTGCATCTGTATGAGTGAGATGATGATGATGATGATGATGTAATCAGAGGTGCTGCCACGACGATCTACATTATTAATCATTAATTAATAAATATTAATCACTTTTAGACATTTAATTTTATTGCCTCCTGTATAAATAGATGAATCTGTATTTAAAGAGCGTGATGTAAAGGGTGAGGTAGCTGGAAGACCGAACCAATAAACACACACCAGTAACTGGTGCGCTTTTGTCTCCGGCTGCTTATTGAAACCCCAGACCGTGACCTCTGACCTTATCATCTGATCCCACACACCAACACACACACACACCCAAAAGAAGAGAACAATCTCTCATTTTTTTTATTTTCTCAGTTCCAGTTCTGACATCATACAATATGGGCGTGTCCAAACACAACATTTTACTAATTAATTGTGTGTTTAAAACATTTTATAGAGTCCCTGTGTGTGTGTGTGTGTGTGTGTACATTATTTTAATGGTAAGCTGTCGTCATGGAAACTGAATGACATCCTCGTCCCAACATTACTGGTTCTTTAAAATTTTTTAAACTGACAATTAACATTGGACACCACATTTGTGTGTGTGTGTGTGTGTGTGTGTGTGTGTGTGTCTCAGGTAAAGTCCAGTAGGTTTCGAGGGCTCTTAGGCCACAGAGTGAACACTTGAGTGCGCAGTTCGGTCCATGCCTGCTGGTATTCAACCGCCGCTTCTTTATAGTCCCAGTACGAGCTCAGATGTTTTCCCCTGAAACACACACACACACACACACGGTGCATATTGGAGATAAACAGAAAGGGATTGGTCTTTAGGTTTAATTCTGTTATTTTCATCCTTCTTTTTAATTTCCTGTGTGTGTGTGTGTGTGTGTGTGTGTGTGTGTGTGTGAAAGAATCAAAAATCCCTTCATGTTGACACACATGGGAAAAATTATATTACCCAATACCTTAATACACTGTTACCCAACACACACACACACACACACACACACAATGTGCAATAAGAGCAGATGGTGAAAAAAGGGAGTAAAGCTCCATATCCATATAATAACTTTTAATTTAAATCACATAAATGTATTGGACTCCCTGTACATTCTATTCTAAATCACAACATGAAGAAAAATGTGATAAATGTATTATTAGTTTAATGTAAGTCAAGAAAAACAAATATTAGTCTGTTCAAAATAATAGCAGTGTCATTATTCATCTTTATAAAGTGATGAAGTTACAGTTTAAACAAAAATGCTTGAAGTTTAATCTTTCTTGTGCGTCTCTGAACTAATATTTAGTTGTATAACCTGCTTTCTAAGAACTGCTTCACATCTGTGACCATCGTACTACACGCCACAATTCCTCTGCATTTCTTAGTTTTGTCTCAGAAACAGCATTTTTAATGTCAGCCCACAAGTTTTCTATTGGATTAGGGTCTGGGAATCGGGCTGGACACTCCATAACATCAATCCTGTTGGTCTGGAACCAAGATGCTGCTCGCTTACTGGTGTGTTTGGGGTCGCTGTCTTGTTGAAACACCCATTTCAAGGGCATTTCCTCGAGGAAATTCCCTTGAAATGGGTGTTTCAACAAGACAACGACCCCAAACACACCAGTAAGTACATCAGAATAAGTATTCTGATGTACTGTACTCAGATTGATCCATGATCCCTGAAATGTGATAAATAGACCCAACACCATAGTACGAGAAGCTTCCCCATATCATGATGCTTGTCCCTCCATGCTTCACCGTCTTCACAGTGTACTGTGGCCTGAACTCAGTGTTTGGGGGTCTGACAAACTGTCTGCGGCCTTTAGACCCAAAAAGGACAATCTTGCTTTCATCAGTCCACAAAATGTTGCGCCATTTCTCTTTAGGCCAGTCAGTGTGTTCTTTGGCGAACTGTAACCTCTTCAGCACATGTCTTTGTTCCAACAATGGGACTTTGCGGGGCTTCTTGCTGATAGCTTTATGGTTTTAGTCTCCATTTTAAAGCGTACAAATGATTTGGTATCATTTTAGCAGAGCAGCCTATCTTTTTCTGCACTTCTTTGTATGTTTTTTTCCATCTCTAATTAACTTTTAAATCAAAGTACGCTGTTCTTCTGAACGATGTCTGGACGACCCATTTTACTCTGATTTTTAGAGAGAAATGCACAGGACAACCTTTTCTGCATTTATCCTTAAATAACTTGGGGAACTTGTTTGACGCCTGTTTTTCACAGAATAATTGACCTCTCTAATTGAACTCCACACTGCTATTATTTTGAACAGACTAATATTTGTTTTTCTTGACTTACATTAAACTAATAATACATTAAGCACATTTTTCTTCATGTTGTGATTTAGAATAGAATGTACAGGGAGTCCAATGCATTTATGTGATTTAAATTAAAAGTTATTATATGGATATGGAGCTTTACTCCCTTTTTTCAACACACTGCTATTATTTTGAACACAACTGTAAGTGTGGGATTTAATAATCTACTTTAAAATAATCTACTAATGCGCTACTGTCTCAATGTAAACAAACACCTGCACCAATAGATATTAATTAGAAAAGATAAAGTGAATATTTTGACTGGGATTAGTTCATATTTTTACTTTGGCTGAAATAACAGCGCTGAAGTGGTATAAGTGAATTTCAACACGCTGGAGTGGTTTTAAGACAAAACTTCATCTTTATCCGATCTACTTTTTGTTCAATTTCTCACCAAAGGAGGACAACTTAGTGTAAACAAGGCGTAAACGAACTTTTCTATATCATCTCTTACATTGATTGTAATAAGATGGAATGACAGTAGATTCAAAATCTTGCTTTAATACAATATTTATTTTATTTTTTCACCAATCCAGTGGAATCCAATCCATATATCGTCACACCAAACAAAATGTTGTGTAATTACAGTTTAAAAAAGAGGTTCATCTTTGTTAATTTCATCAATGAAAAAATAACGAAGAAAAATATTGGTTGATGATTTTTTTCTTTGGGAAAAATACCACAATCCTGGAGAAATGCATCAAGGCATCCCATAATAATCACCCAGTTTTACAGCCTCTTTGTGGTGATTATGTTATTACATGTTAATATAATTATGTTTTGATGTATTTAATTTAATTTAATTTTATAGTTAAACCTTTGCCAAACAAATTAAGCTAACAGTTACGCGAATGACTGTTCGTTCCAAAACACTATTGCCCGTGCGGCTCCTATTGTTTTGTAGTTACAGAAATGTGGACATGCAGCAGTTGTTGTGATATTAAAAATAAATCTAATTAGCTGAAAACATCAGATGAAAAAATACATTTTAAATGTAAAGATAATTATTTTGTGAAAAACCTTTAAAATTGGTTTTGTTTAGACTAGATTGACTGTAGGGTTAATTAATAATAATCTTATCGCTAAAATGTTACATTTTCATTGACTCAAACTAGACTAAAATATCCAGACTTTTAGTCGACTAAAACTTGACTAAACAAAAATAAGATCAGATTGACTAAATATGATTAAAAAAAAAAACAGGGAAATTTAACCCAGGACTAAGACTAAAACTAAAATTGAAAATAGCTGACAACATTAACACCACTGCAGACAGACATGTACGTGAGCTTTAACCTGAAATTATAAAACCACTGATTACATTAATGATCATCAGATTATTTTTAGCTTCAACCTTTAACTATTTCGACAAACTCTTAAACCGTCAATGACGCGTACTAACGCTGGTTAAAAATTAACTGAACTGCTTTTACCAGACTGGAAAATTCCGCTGGGGAGGAATTAGGATGCTAGTTGTTGGACACGTCACCACATAATACTGTACCTACCATTATAGGTTTTATTATTTTAACATCTTGTGTGGAATTTGTGTAAAGATTCTTAGTCATCCAGGCGAGGCTATCAGGAAGTCATGTTGTGGAATATTTAATGAAACTAGCCCGCGGCCACGGATCTGTAGGCCTTTGTTTTATTAAATCAACTTTAATCATTAAAACTTTCCCTTCTGTGCTTCCTGATCCTATGTGGCTCAGTGAGAGGTGGAGCTACATGTATGTGGGCGGAGTAAAAGAGTCAAGAGTTAAAAAGTCTGGAATCGACCCTAAGCGCTCTTGGACGAGTCTGCATGTGCTAAATGTACATGCTAACCACGTTAGTTAAAACATGAGGTGCGTTCCGATCGGCCTGAAGTACCCTGTGAAGTACACTACAGTACCCTGTGAAGTACACTACAGTACCCTGTGAAGTACACTACACGGGGGGTTCAGCCATGTTAAGTGTGAATCCAAACTTTAAAGGGAACTGCGAATGGTGTAGGGAATGAGTGAACAACAGTTGTTCACTTTCTCGGAAATAGGAATGAAAAATTTCCCGTAAGTCATTGCGTCTCGCTGGAGCTTGAAAAAAGGGTTTATATTTTTATCATCATTATTATTATCGAGGATGACATCATATTAATAGGACACAATTATTTAGATTTTAATTTCATCAAGAAATCTGTAGTATTATATAGACTAGTAATCTGTAAAAAAATTAATCTCTGTACATCTTTAATCAATTATTATTATTAATAATGTATAAATGTTTAAAAAGTTTATAATGGCATCCGTTTTTATTTTAATAAATATTGAATATTTAATGTCCGTAGTGTGAAATTTCCACAGCGGCAGGGACAGGTATCTGAGGTGCTGATGTTACCATGGTAACGCATGGGGGAGGTAACATCAGGGCATTCCGAATGGTGTCAGTCTTGTCGAGGGAAGTTCCCTTCATTGACATTCCCTACAAACAAAGCAGGGAGTAGGGAGCACCTTGTGAAGTACACTTGGAATGGACCGCAACGGGGGGCGTGGCTTCTTAC
This sequence comes from Clarias gariepinus, assembly GCF_024256425.1. Lineage (NCBI taxonomy): Eukaryota > Metazoa > Chordata > Actinopteri > Siluriformes > Clariidae > Clarias > Clarias gariepinus. Next base: position 33,331,530 of record NC_071109.1, read on the forward strand.
TATCCCGACAGGAAGTGATGCATACATTAGGGGCGGGGTTTAAAGCTCCTCACCTGAGGGAGTCAGGAAGCTCGATTTCGTCCGTTAACTCCAGCAGCTTTAGAAAGGAGTGAAACAGCTCGACTTTGCTGATTAGCGATCTGTTCCACAAGACAAAAAGAATAACGTGCAAATAATTAAATAAGAAAATATGCAAATGAACACGGAAATATCTTTGTATAATGCGGTGCGCACCGGGCCTGCGGCGTTCCCAGGGATTTCTTCGTCACGCCGTGTTTGTAGCCGTTCGCAGTGACGTCCAGAGGCTGAGAGGAGACTTTACACCAGCTTATGGCTAAAACACACACATACACACACACCAGGTCAGTTCTGACACAGCTGTAAAGTTTGTGTGTATGTGTGTGAGAGATTAACACACTGCACTTACCGGCTCCACACGGCACCACACGGCCCTGCTGTGAGCCATCATGGGATTGCAGTGTGTGTGCGCGGCTGTGCGTGAACTCCACACCGGACTGCAGGAGCTCAGGAGTGTGTGGAGAGAATCCAGCTGGTAGACCCGTCACACTCGCACATCTGGAGCGAGAAAGAGATTACACAGAAAAACACGAACTATATTTTATTTAAAAGAAAACTATGGTGTGTAATAATGTATAATATAACGCAAGTGTGTAATAACGTGTAACAAACACGAGGAAGGTGTGACGTGACCTGCTGATGGCCCGATGGAGAGCGTGTGGGCTGTAAGGACACTTCCCCACCACCACAGCACTGAAGTACACTCCCTCCTGCAAGAAGTGGCTCAGCAGCGCCCCCTGGAAGCCAAGCGCGCACCAGCGGCTCAGTTTGTCGCTGCAGGAGAGTGAGAGTGTGGGCTCTCCGCGGCCCGGTTTCACTCGCAGAGCGCCCACCGTGTGGAAGTCCAGCCCTGGACCCCGTGGGTCACTCGGTGCCCCGGGAACGCATTTCGCCCCCGTGCGGTGCACGTCACACAGCCGATCACCTGTGCTCACCTCTGCGCACTCGTTTCCCAAATCATCTCCTACGCTCTCTATACCGCGGGGATTGTCTCCTGCTGTTAAGTCCTGCTGTCTGTCCACTCGGATACGCTTCTTCACTCCACCAGTCTCATTCTCGGCGCTCCGTTTCCTGTCTCCCTGCTCTGACTCCTGATGGGCTCGTGGGACTGGTGGGCAGGGCTGCTCCAGACTCTCTGCCATGGGGATGATGGAGGCGTCTCCACCTGGACAGTGGTGTGGAAGAAAAAAAAAAACAAAAAAAAAGATCATGTGGTTGACAGATTGGGTTTGGACGGTTTTATCTGACCCAAACGGTAGAGTAGGAGCTTGGTATCTTTTTCCTTCCTGCAGTCCAGTACAATAATACTGTCAATAACTGCTTTGATCTTGGCGTTAAGTGTTTGAGTTTTATATTCGTTTAAGTATGATGCTCAGTTACCAAAGAAAGCTTACTTCTTCTTTGTCTTTCGGCTGTTCCCTTTCAGGGGTCGCCACAGCGAATCATCTGCCTCCATCTAACCCTATCCTCTGCATCCTCTTCTCTTACACCAACTAACTTCATGTCCTCTCTCACTGCATCCATAAATCTCCTCTTTGGTCTTCCTCTAGATCTCCTGCCTGGCAGTTCAAAGCTCAGCATCCTTCTACCGATATACCAAAAAAAGCTTACATTTCTTAAAAAAAACAGTGGAGTGAGTTTAAACCTTAACCAAAAAAGGCTAATGCTAAGGTGGGACCTGCTTAGCTATGAGTGAGTCCAATCGGCTAGTCGACAGGAATCGGCCAGTCATCTAAAGTTTTTAATGGAATTGAAGCAATGAAAAGACGGACTCTGCAGAACCTACAAGTATGAACCACTATGACCTGAACCAGAGAACCTGAGCTACTAAACCAGCTGGGGAGAAGAAGTCGGGGTAGCTCATTGGTTAGGGCACTGGACTACGGTTCAGAAAATCCCAGGTTTAAATCAGATCCCGTGGTTTACAACCACCATGTTGCCCCTTTTGGGCCCTTGAGCAAGGCCCTTAACTGTCAACTGCTCAGATGTATAATGAAATAAAAATGTAAGTCGCTCTGGATAAGGGCGTCTGCCAAACGCCCAAATAGAAATAGAAAGCAAACAGTCAGCTGGAATTGAGAAGACTAATGGTGACAGTGCAAGAAGTGTTTTGTGGTTGCCTGAAGGTGTGAAGGTCAGCAAGTGGATGATGCTATTCTTCAATTCCTGATTTCCCGAGCGGGGTTAAGATTCCCTATAAAAAGTAGGTTAATGAGATTGGATCTTCACGAGTCGCCCTTTCACAGGTCCGCCACCCTGACCAGGTACTGTAAAGCCCAAGAATCTTCTTGAAAAGGTGTTGGATCAGCACCATGCTACAACAGGTAGGAAACAGTCATGTGGTGAAGCTGATGTCTTTCTAAACGGCGTCACATACTGGTTCTTGTTCTTTCCTTCCAGTGATAACCCTGGTCCAGCATCCTTTCCTAGAAATCCATGGAGGGTAGCTTAGGATAACGACATCCACAGTGGTTTCATGGCACGTGCCCAGTGTGATGTTTTTGCACATAGTTCTGGCAGGGTTTTGTGCTCATCATTTCATTTGGAGAGCTTTAGCTCAATTTATAGCTCATGTCAATTTATATCATCTTGCTGTAAAAGTGGAGGGGTGGCCATGTTAGACTTTATGAGCAACGACAGGTGACATGCACACAATCTAACAAAAGACGTATTACGTATATTAATATGAACTTATTAGATATCAAATACACAATCAAATTGTTTTATTCGACTTACACTATCTAGATCCGCTGACTGGATTGGTGATAATAATGCCATCACTGGTGATTTTTTATGGTTTGACAAACTTACTATATGGTAGATCTGGCAGTTCAAGGTTCTCAAAGGTGTTGAAACAGCTGGAGTTTAATAATCAGTAATACTCAACACCTCAAGTTTCTCAGCCTGTGGTCAGTAAATCCAGCCAGAGCTTCACGTTCCTCATCTCAGCAGTGTTAAATACGGTTTTACATCTGAACACTTAAGGGTTAAGGGCCTTGCTAAGGGGCCCAACAGGGGCAACTGGGGGGCAACTGGTGGTGCTGGGGTTTAAACCTGGAACCTTCTGATCAGTAGTCCAATACCTTAACCATTGAGCTACCCCTGACCCCTGTGTTACCTGTAGGATGCATCATCCCCCAAACATGGCAGGATGTTTCTTTCTGGATCACAGGACCACAAGAGCTCTATAACCAAAATATATTAAGGAACAATCTTTATAGTTTTTTAGGCAGTTTATGAGCAACTAATTCAAAAAGACCCCAAATTATTAACTTGTTAATAAAACCCATCACTCCTATAATCCTGGTCAGTCGCTCCATCTTTAATAGAGGTTTTTATTCATTTAAATCCTCGGTAGAGTGTTCCTCACACAGAACATCATCTGTTTTAGACCGTGAGCTTAAATTATTAGCTAAAACCCTAAAGGGCGATTAAGGTTGTAATCAGACTGAGTTTATCCGAGAGAGATACTCTGCTCATGATATGAGAAGATTCATAAACTCCACAGCCAGAGGCTCTCAGGTTTGGAGATGATCTTATTAAATGGACACAGATCCTGTACACCTCCACATCCTCTCCTGTCACTTCAAACGGCCGTAGGTCTGTAAAGTTCCGCACAGGATGAGGTACCGGACACGTCACCCTGACGAGCGTGTGGTTGTTTGCTTTAGCCACAGCTGTAAGACGTGACAGTGATATAGGAGGCATTAATCCTGGTGATCAACACGGGATTTCAGCTAAAGAATGAGCCAATGTTCCATCCTTGTGTATCTTTGTGAGGCATTCTGTCTATTTGAGCATACATGCCACACCACACAGACATATTTGCACTTTTTGAATAAATACGGTATAAAGCTAACCATAACCGCTGCGGCCGCTAATCTGTACACGTCCCTGTACTGTACCTGTAGATTTCATATCTATACTTTATTTAGTGTGGATTTACTGATATTTATTTGTGCTTTATTCTCTTTTTTGTCTTGTTTTGTGTGTGTGTGTGTGTGACAAAATTTCTATTACATTTTTTTTAATGATGACCTGATTGTTCTATTGCAACCCATTCTCAAATTAATCGAGCTAATAAGTGGATATGATGCATAAAACACCACTCCAAGAGGCTTTTTACATTATAAATACAACAAAAATACATAAAAATAGATTTTTTAAAAATCCTCCACACTTCAAAGATTTATTCAAAGGCAACTCTGCTTGTTTTTCTAACAATCACAAACAAATTGAACATTTTTCTGTTTCATCACTGAAGCTTCATGGAAAGGATCCACCCTGATTAGTTTTTTTTTTTTTTTTTAATTAAGCACATCTCAAAAATCTACACGTTTCTGCATGGCCTGCTTCAGCTGGAGATTTAATAAAAAACTATTTAAAACTGAGGCACATGATTTATACCTGGAGACAGGTATAAATTTGACGTTTGGGAGGAGCACAGTATAAAGCTGTACTATTAATCACACTTTATGACAAATGTTTTAAAGAAGGCTGTATGTCTGTAAATGACGGTCCAGGCCAAGGTGGCTCGGTGTTCACTGAATCCTTAAAGAAATTAATGGATAACTTGTCACTAGCTTGCAGAAGAGATGCCTCCGTCTGTGGGAACTGTACACACACTCATTCACCAATCCCTTGTACAGTCCGGACCTCGCTCCAACCCATTTTCACATGTTTGGGCTGTTAAAGGAGTTCCTGGGAGGCCGGCGTTTCTACCTTGATGGTGTCCAAGCACGAGTGAAACACTGGGATAAGTGAATTAGTGTATCAGGAGATTACTGTATATAGAAAAATAAAGGCAGTTTTCTGTTATTCAAAAGTCCTGCCTTTACTCGAACAAGGTCAATATGCCTAAAATAAACCCAAATCAATCCAAATATCATAAAGAGTATAAAATTTTAGTTGTGTCCTGAATTCAGAATACTGAGTGCTGGTTTGAGGCTGTTCTGCTGAACTGCTCCCTTCAGCTGTGCACACAGATTAAAGAGCATCGTATTACACTGTATCTGAAAATGTATCTGCAGCCTTTAGACATCAATATAGATAAAAAGGCACCTACATTACATCAGTGTTCCCAGTTCCCACTTTCAGACAGAAATCATGGGCGAGAACCTACATGGACACGCCTTCGTATGGCTCAGTAAGCTTATGCGTGTTTATTCATGATGCCCATAAGCGGGCTGCCGTGTCATGTGACTGCGAGGTGTGTTAAGGATGGCATCACTGCGTGTGTGTGTGACATGAAGTTATAAACGTTTAAGATACTGTATGTGTGTATACGGTGTGTGTGTGTGTATATTGTAAGTGAGCCATGTGTGTGTGTGTGTGTTTAGTGTATGTATGTATGTGACGTGTGTGTTTGAGGTGTGCCAGCTTATGAGTGTATGTTAAAGTGTGTGTATGTTAATGTGTGTGTGTATGTGTGTGTGTGTGATCTGTGTTTACATGGCGTGTGACTGCAGAAGAACAGGAAGGAGACGTCAGGACGAAGCCTCCACTTCCCTGTCTGGTCGGTGCGACAAAAGACGGAGCTGTGACCCCCTCTCATCACCACACCCAGCTGCTCCGTCAGGTACCTGCGCACACACACACACACACACACAGCATGTGTCATGATGATCATCTAGGATGCCTCATCCGTCTTACTGCTCATCCATGTTATACTAAACACACACACACACACCTTGATGATGGACAGATAGGTGGTTGCAAAAAGAGTGCAAAGTAGGGCAGTTGCTATAGAATATTTTAGTAATCGAGGGTTCTACCAAAAATGTAATCGATTAATCGAGTAATCGGATAAAATATACTTTTGCTTAAATAAACAGCAATGTAAAATTTATAGGATAAAACAAAGATTAATTGGTTTTCTTTTTAGAAAAATCAACTTTTATTTTTTTAAATGGATACAGCATTTTATCAAAAATAAACAGTCATTATTCACAATACAAGGAATAGTGAGAATTGACTGAGATGAATTAAGTTATGACATTACAGTGTCATAGATTCTTACTTTAAAGCCTTTTCTCAGATGCAAAAACTAAAAAATGGGATTTCAAATGACTTTACAGATAACAAAAACTAAGGCACACTGTTATGCACTAAAATGCCTCCCTACCACGGATTGCCCCCCCCTCCCCCCCACATAATCTCTATCAAATATTATATTCGAGCATAAATTCATAGATTTATGATTTACAAATTACACCAAACGAATTTGATTATAAAATAAGCAATATAAAACTGACATGTTGTATAGGGAAAATGTGTAAATTATATATTTTTTCCATATACCACATGTGAATTTTTATATTACTTGATTTATAAAAAAAATAGTTTCATGTAATTTTTCATCATAAACAATATTTATTTAGTGTAAACATTTTTGTATTACATGACAAACCCCTGCAAAATAAATGTGCCACAAAATAAACATTATATGAGAATTAGCATTATGTGTCTTAATTTTCGTGTATTAAATTGTTACGCACCTAGGGTTAATTATAATAGTAATATATATATATATATATATATATAGTAATAATATATTTGATAATAATAATGATATAATATATTTGATAATATTAATATGAATTGTTGATTGGGTTTCCTAATATATTTGATAGAGATTATATGGGAGGGGCAATCTGTGGCAGGGGGGCATTTTAGCGCATAACATACACATTAAAATAAATAATTATACAACAACGAAAGTTAAGTTGTGCAACTTAACTTTCAGAACTAAAAGTTTTAAAATCTACAGCTCGGCATGACATAAGCCTTTACTGACAATTCCTGTGGTTCTCTCTGGCTGGTTTCTTCCTCTCTTGGATCGCTGATATTTGTATCGCTCCCTTTCCATTTCACAGCCGCAACAGAACGCTCCATCAAATCAATACACAGCTAACTGTTTGCGTCTCCTTACGCTTTGTGGGTGACGTCAGCGCTTCTTCTTCGTCTGTGTTTACTGGTGGCTTGCATCCAGAAACTCACTGTGTCACGCCAAACCAATATTTGCGCAAAAATATAAGGTAAGCTTTTAAAGTTAATTAAAAGAAGCTTCGAGGCAGAAGATTTTGCCTCGATCTTCTTTTGAGGAATCGTTTCAGCCCAAGTGCAAAGATAAAAATAAAACAAAGCACTAACTAAGGAGCGGCTGGTGCACCAGAAACCATCGACTCCTAAACATCATGAAAACCAAGGAGATGGTAGTAAACTTTAGGAACTGGGATTAAACCTGTTACCATCATGGGTGAGGAGGGTGTTCACACTTGAGCAGCAGATTGGACTGGAGGACCAACACCGACGCTGTGTATGACGAGGGGTTGAGCAGACTTTATTTCCTGAGCGAGCTCAGATCCTTCAATGTATGCAGCAGGATACATTGTTTTGGAAATGTTTCATCAGTCTGTTGTGGCGAGTGCCCTTTATGGTGCTGTGGTCTGTCAATCAAAGAAATCCATCCCACCCACTACATGATCCTATACAGAGGCAGTGGAGTTCAACTTGTATACATATCCTATTACTCACTGTTACTTTACACACACACATACACTGACAATTTGCACATTTCATCTCTTTTTCTTATTTTGACCTGTTAGTTTGCACTCAGTTTTATCTGTTTAAAATCTGCAATACTGTATTGAGAGTCTCTTCACACTCAATACAGTGTCTTTGCACTCTTTACTCAACCACCCGTCTGTGTTCTTTTGTGTGTGACATTGAGCAATAGTTCTAATGAAAACATCAATGTTTAAGACACACACAGTTCCATGTCTGTGATTTGCATAATTACTTTTTCCATCTTACTTCCTGTGTTTATGTGTTAAGGTGTCTGTGTTTACTGTGAAACGGACGATGCAAAGATACACAACACTTTCTCTCTCTCTCTTACACACACACACACACACACACACACACAGTGCAGGTTTTCCAACACTGCCAAAGATCTACAAGAACTACCCCAGGCCCCCTGACAACACACACACACGAACACTCGGTATCTTTACAGTCTTCACCAAACCCCTGATCTGTATCTGTTTGTGTGCGATATCTGTTTGAGAAACGATTCTAATGAAAACAAGCATTAATGTTTAGGCCACACCCAGTCTGTGATATGCATAAGTCATTTTACCCATCTCATCTGATCATTTGTCCATTGAATGTGTATTGTGTGTGTAAAGGTGTGTTTTGACAGTTAGACAGATGAGGCAAAGATACTGTGACACATCACTCTCTTATGCGTGCACACACACACACACACATACAGAGTGCACAATGTTTTCCAGAACTGCTAAAGAAACACCAAGACCTGCCCCAGAACCCCCAGGAACTGCCCCAGAACCACAGAGGACTTGCTGCAAACTTTCCAGACAACTGTGTCACCAACCACAGCCTCAAAACTACAGAGAACCACTGAACAACCAATCCATACACAGAAAAGCCATCATTCTTCTGTTACAGTGTATAATTTACTGCCGTTATATGTAAACACTCTCAACATTCTCCTCCTAAAAGTATCCTAGATTTAACTTCATCCCTCATCATACCTTTATCATCCCCAGATGTCCGAATGGTACGAGTCTGGAGCCTTAATGCATGATGGGTAATACTCACACATAAAATGGTTAGGTCTAGTGAAGGTACGCACCTTACGCAGCTCCTCCGGGCGATCACCTCGGCATGGCTGTCATTCAGGACGTCACCTGCATCAAGATCACACACTTACTACTAGGTACCAGCAGGGTAAACATACACACATTAGTGCAATCTGATGACTCACAAGTGTGAATGTAAATACACACTATATATGTGTGTGTGTGTACTGTGCCCGGGTTAACAACGACCACCACCGGTGCTGTTGACCTACAGGGTGTCGATGGAGATTGGGCTACTGTTGGTCGAAAAGGAGATGAGGAAGGCGTGTTCAAAAGCAGAGAGAGAAGAGGAAAGGTAAGGAAAGGAGTTTAGGAGGGATATAAGGGAATTTGAATGTTGGGACTTTGAAAGGGAAGGCAAAAGAGTTGGTTGACATGATGCAGAGAAGGAAGGTGGGTATACTGTGCATCCAGGAGACCAGGTGGAAAGGTAGCAAGGCCAGAAGCTTAGGATCAGGGATTAAATTGTTTTACCATGGTGTGGATAGGAAAAGAAATGGAGTAGAAGTTATTCTGAAAGAGGAGTTTGTTAGGAATGTTCTAGAGGTGAAGAGAGTATCAGACAGGTTGATGAGTCTGAAGCTGGAAATTGAAGGGTGATGTTCAATGTTGTTAGTGGTTATGCCCCACAAGTAAGATGTGATTTAGAAGAGAAGGAGAAATTCTGGGGTAAGTTAGATGAAGTGATACAGACCATCCCCAGAGGTAAGAGGGTGATGATTTGTGCAGATTTTAAAGGACATGGAAGGGAACAGAGGTGATGAAAATGTGATGGCCAGGTTTGGTCTTCAGGAGAGGAATGTAGAAGGACAGATGGAGGTGGACTTTGCAAAGAGGATGGAAATGGCAGTAGTGAACACTCTCTTTCAGAAGAGGCAGGAACATAGGGTGACATAAGACTAGAGGCAGAAGCACTCGGGTGGACTACATCTTGTGTTGACGTAATCTGAAAGAGGTCAGTGACTGCAAAGTATTGGTAGGGGAGAGTGTAGACAACACAGGATGGTGGTGTGTAAAATGACCCTGGTGGTGAGGAAGGTGAAGAGGACAAAGGCAGAGCAGCGGACAAAGTGGTAGAAGTTGAAAAAGGAAGAATATGGTCTAGTTTTCAGGGAGGAGTTGAGACAGGCTATGGGTGGTCAGAAGGTGCTTTCAGTTGACTGGACAACTACAGCCAATGTGATCAGCGAGACAGGTAGGAGGGTACTTGGTGTATCATCAGGAAAGGGCAAAGTGGACAAGGAGACTTGGTGGTGGAACAAGGAAGTACAGAAGTGTATACAGAGAAAAAGGTTAGCAATGAAGAAGTGAGACACTGAGAGGCTGAAGTTAGTAGACATGAGTACAGGAGATGCAGCGTAAGGTGAAGGTAGAGGTGGCAAAAGCCAAACAAAGAGGACTTGTATGCTAGATTGGATAGTAAGGAGGGAGAGGTGGATCTGTACAGGTTGTCGAGAGAGATAGAGATGGGACGGATGTGCAGCAGGTTAAAGTGGTTAAAAATGGAGATGGAAATGTACTGACAGGTACCAGGAGGGTGATGGGAAGGTGGAAGGAGTACTTTAAAGAGTTGAGGAAATGAAAGAGAACAAAGAGTAGAAGAAGTGACTGTTGTGAAGCAGGAAGTAGTAATATTAGTAAAAGTGAGGTGAGAAGGGCGTTGAAGAGGATGAAGAGTGGGGAGGCAGTTGGTCCTGATGACATACCTGTGGAGGTATGGAAGTGCTTAGGAGAGGTGGCAGTAGAGTTTCTGACTAGTCTGTTTAACCAGATCTTGGAGAGTGAGAGGATTCCAGAGGAAAAGAGAAGTGTATTTGTGCCGATTTTTTAGAACAACGGAGATGTGCAAAGCTGTGGCAACTACAGAGGCATAAAGCTAATGAGACATACAATGAAGCTGTGGGAAAGAGTAGTCGAAGCTAGGTTAAGGGCAGAGGTAACCATTTGTGAGCAGCAATATGGTTGCATTCCTAGAAAGAGTACATCAGATGCAGTATTTGCCTTGAGCATGCTGATGAAGAAGTACAGAGAAGGTAATAAAGAGGTGCATTGTGTCTTTGTAGATTTAGAGAAAGTGTACGACAGGGTGCAGAGAGAGGAGCTGTGGTGTTGTATGAGGAAGTCTGGAGTGGCAGAGAAGTATGTTAGAGTGGTGCAGGACATGTATGAGAGCTGTAAGACAGTGGTGAGATGTGCTGTAGGTGTGACCGAAGAGTTTAAGGTGGAGGTGGGTCTGCATCAAGGATCGGCTTTAAGCCCCTTTTTGTTTGCTCTGGTGACGGACAGGATGACAGATGAGTTAGGACAGGAGTCTCCATGGACTATGATGTTTGCAGATGACATTGTGCTTTGTAGCGAGAGCAGGGAACAGATGGAGGAAAATTTGGAGAGGTAGAGGTACGCTCTGGAAAGCAGAGAAATGAAGGTCAGCTGTAGTAAGACGGAATACTGTACATGTGTGTGAATGAGAGGAACCCAAGAGAGTGTGGAAAGGAGGTAAAGAGGTGGGTACAGGCAGGTTGGAATGGCTGGAGAAAAGTGTCAGATGTGTTGTGCGATAAAATAGTATCAGCGATAATGAAAGGAAAGGTGTACAGGACAGTGGTGAAACCAGCGATGCTCTGCGGCTTAGAGACAGTGGCACTGAAGAAAAGACAGGAGACAAAACTGGAGGTAGCAGAGCTGAAGATGTTGAGGTTCTCTTTGGGAGAGACAAGGAAAGACAGGTTTAAGAATAAGTCTTATTCTTAACCCATGTTAGATGTTTTGGAGATAAAGTCAGAGAGTCCAGATTGAGGTGGTTTGGACATGTTCAGAGGAAAGATGGTGAATATATCAGTAGAAGAATTCTTAGGTTGGAACTGCCAGGCACGAGGTCTAGAGGAAGACCAAAGAGAAGATTTATGGATTTAATGAGAGAGGACATGAAGTTAGTTGGTGTAACAGAAAAGGATGCAGAGGATAGGCTGTGGCGACCCCTGAAAGGGAACAGCCGAAAGACAAAGAAGATACACACACACACACACACACACACACATATACTGTATATACAGTGTGTATTTACATACACACTTGTGTATATTTTTGCCTTTGCTGTCTTTAAAGTTTGTGTTGTTGTTGTTTACCTTTAGGGCTCATGGCGCTGCGTCCGATGCACTTGGTTCCCGTCCCCAAAGCCACAACCTCTTTTAACACTGATGAGCAAAACCATAAAGTTGTCATTATACCATGATTCCATAACCCCTCAACCATATCTTAAAATCAAAAACAAGCCCCCTGAACGAACAATATAAACATTACACAACGTGATCAACACCACCCGGAGTACACCAGAATACTCAATGTTACTGCCTTATTTCTATAGTAAAAGGTTTCTTTGTAGATCCTCCACTCCATACAATTAAAATGTTTTCATGAGGATAAGAGTTTTGGGAAGAGTAAGGAGTCTCCAGTGTCAGCACATTAAGGTAAAGCAGAAACGGTAATCTTCAGGACAGCTGGAGTTTACGCTGATTTCCAGTTTCTTAATCACATAATACATTGAAATATTTTATGTCTTGTTAACTTGAAACGAGAAAATAAAGAAAGAGTGCTGACAGTGTTGATGTGTTTATAGCTGCTGTAATGGAAGCAAGAGCAGGGATTTCTGTCGTTTTGAACATTTAATATACTGTAGCTATAAGCAGGAAATTAGATAATGTAATGTTTATAATGCTAATCAGGATGAAATGATGACATCAGGATATTTATAAAATTGCGATTCTTCTAGAATCGCAAAACAAATCAATTGGGTACCGAGGTATCGTGGTAATATTATATCGAGTGGCCCCTGGTGATTCCCATCCCTACTATCCGTCTATCCCGGGTGTGAGGTGGGAATACACCCCGGACCAGTCACTTATTCACACTGAGGAGCGGACTGAGCAGGTGTAACTTGGAATTCTCCACCTCCAAATAAAACCATCCTTAACTCTCAATTCTCTCTCAGAACCATGTGAGGGTCTCCTCAACCCTGAGATCAGGGAGTTTTTGACAAATCACATCAAATGAGCTCTACTGTACATTCTGTACACATTAGCATCAGCGCCATCAGCACGTGGTTCCTTTATTAAATCTGAACTGCAGTCTGCAGCTCTGAGGTAAACATTCTGCACTGTTAGGTCAACAGCATGCTGCTAACTGAAGAGAGATCTGCCTTTAGGCGGGAATCAAACCCTTGACCCTTGACCCGATATAACTCTGCTCATATAAAATGCTTCATGACAAATCCTGGGGAGAAATAATAATTTTAAAAAAAAGCTGTAAAGAACTTGTTTATTTGTTATTTATTTCTGTTTATGATGTATGCGTGTGTGATTTGCTCGGGTGTGTGCTGCTGTCTCGTGCACCCACCGGCGTGTGTGTCAGGGCAGCGCGTGACCTGAACCACGGCCGCGAGCTGCGTCCACTCACGGCCAACTTCCGGTTTCCCTCTTCGCGGCAGCGCTGCGTATCGCTCATAGCACATCCGGGTCACTTCATCCGGGTCCCACATCGCACCCGCGGGCGCGCGCACAGACTGAGAGGTATAGGAGAAAGAAAGAGAGAGAGAGCGGGAACGTCCTGGCAGCTCCGCGCGCGCCGACTGAAGGCGGTTTAAAGCGGATAAATCTGACCCTGACTCACGCGCGCTGTATTCCAGAACCATCTAACGGTCACTCAAGCATTCAAAAACTCAAGCGCGTGCTGCAGCACACCGGATGAGGAGGCACTTAACGTCCGGTTTGGGTCCAAACTCGGAGTCATTCAGGACATAGAGGGCGCTGTTGAGTCGTCTATCACCATGTCAATCACATTTCACTGTTTTATTCATTACCCTAACTAGTCAGAATTTAACGTCAACATTTATCATCCGGGTCCCACATCTCACCCGCGGCCGCGCGCACAGGCCGAGAGAGAGCGCGGGCGTACTAGCAGCTCCGCTGGTTAACAGATCGGAGTCAGATTTTAACATCACTACTGGTTAGATACAGATAGTTTTTTATTTATTGTTGTTGATATTGATTTCCCCTGATTTATTTCGTCAATATTTAATATGTTTATAATGTTATTTACAGTGTGATGCACACTTATTGCACTATATACTTTATACTTTCATTATGGTCCACTGCACAAATCATTTTAATAATAAGACACTTTAAAAAGTCACTTTATGCATATTTGCACACCTCAGTAATTTTTCCATTACTTATATGGACACATTTATATTTTCTTCTTTTATATTTTTATATTATATATATTTTGTTCTTATTTGTACAGTATATTTAATTTTATTTTACTTAGCACAGTATATTTTACTGGTTAATTTAATTTTTTCTGCAATATTTCTTTATTTTTATTTGTACAGTATATTTTACCAGTTAACTTTATTTTTTTACCGTATTATCTTTATTCATATTTATTCTTATGTTTAAGCTTTATTTTAAGGTCACTGGTAGTCGAAAAAGCATTTCACTGCATATCGTACTGTGTATGACTGTGTACGTGACAAATAAAATTTGAATTTGATTTTGAATTTGATTTGATTTACCCTCCATAACTTCTTTGGCAAAAATATAATCTGTAACTCTCTCTCTCTCTCTCCACACTAAGCACTCAGTATTTCAGGATCCACATCTCAGCATTTCTTTTATAAAGTCCTCTCCTCATTCTTTCAACACACTGCTTTGTTTCAGCAACTTAAATGTTTATTTTATCTTTAGCCCCGCCCTGTCGTTTGATTGACATGTTTATCATAAACTCAAGTAAATACAGTGCCCATCTCTGCTTCGGATTAAAATCTGCCTTTCCAGATTCACTGGCCTTGGGTGTGTTACGGTCTGCTTCTCTTCTGCAGCCAGTGAAAGAGACAGAGTAAATAAAACCACCTTCACGCCTGTGGAGAGGAAACACACAGACGCTTTATATTGATGAAGTTTCAGCCGTCAAACAGGTGCTCATTATGTGTGTGTAGAGGGTGAGTTTCTGTCGAGTCCTGGTGTTCAGGATCCTGACAACACCAGGCTGTTCGAACCTTTTGATGCGTCTGCAGATGTTCTGTATAAAATCAGACTGATGTTTCGGAGGAGGAAGTTTTTACTGCAGTTGGTTCACTAAGGGATTGTGAAGGGGAGGAATAGGAATGAATCTTTGTACACATCTTTAATCTCTGTATCCTGGTCAGGATCAGTGTGGCGTGAAATCCTCCTGAATTTGACAGCACGTCGACACGTGTTTAAAGATGGCTTTGGCCTTATTTTGTTAAATGTACATGATCTGAAAGACATAAAAGAAATCCTTTTGGGGATTTACTGGTTTAAAATTTTCTTTTTCAAAGTATCTGATAAGGAAATTTTATTTGTGCAAACGTACAGTATGTGAAGTGTGTAAAAATCACACGACCTCCAGGTTCCTGATTGCTGTCCCATGTGAACTTGAATAAAAAATGTTATTTAACTACAGTTAGTCCTCAACGTATGAACGAGGTCCGTTCCGAGAGCTCATTCGTAAGTCCAACAAACATTGTCTAGGTACGATAGTAACACAAATGGCTATACACAGTATAAAACCAACATGTTTCAAGATCTTGTCCTGTTTTTACGAATCGTGCCAAAAAAACTTCTGTGATTGAACATGCACAAACATTACAGTTTGTAACTCGAATGTGCGTATGTAGGGGACTTAAGTACTACAATGAGCCCCAGTCACCTGACGTGCCACTTAAATATTGTATTGGGGCCCAGTCAATTGCAAATATTTGTGCATATTCTAAACTTTTAATTTTAAATGTGTTTATTTTCGTAGGCTTTATCATGTAAAAAGGTTTGACAAAAGAAATATTTTTATCATTGCTATAACTTTATTATCCATCTAAAGTTTATCTTTTGTTAGCCACATGCTAGCCAGATAAGGAGTCTCCATTACCAGTGAACTGTCTGTCTCTCCCTCTTTAGGAGATCATACGGCCCTTTTAGTTAATGGGGTGCCAATACTTTTTGTTTTTTTCGAGCCGTGTAGAGCGTTCCTTGCATGGAAGCGGGATCTGGAAGTGGAGCATCCCGAGGCTACGTGTCCCAAACTCTCACGCAAACACGCTGGGAGATACTGTTTACACACACGCCCTTGAGGCCTTTAAGTGCGCACACACACACACACACACACAATGAGGGCTCAGTAAACATTTGTATTACTTATGTACCATACGTGATTATAATCAGTGTGTGCATTGTGTATAATCAGCATACATTGTATTTTACTAAAACACACACACACAGGTTTTCTGTACATACTGTGTTTAATTATGGATGTTTGTACACCAGTCGCATTCACTCACACACTCTGCGTCAACTCTACTCTTGTCTGCATACACACACACACTCTCTGTACAGTATCACACACTGTCTCACAAATCAACACAAATCAAATACAAAACTGAGGAATAAAATCACTTTTGATCCATTTTCATTTTTACAACACACACACCCACACACACACACATACACACTCATACTTCCGCACAAACACATTAAACTCACTCCACTTGCCTTTACACCATCCTAACTTGAATTCACTGCTGGTTGCCATAGTTACACACTTCTTCTTGTCTATATCTGTGTGTGTGTGTTTGTGAGATGTAATTATGTACAGACTGGAACCATACTGGAACCCGTGCTGCAGATGTGGCGCGCTCCCTCCAGATGTTCTGCTATTCACTGATCGTTTACAAGATTTATTTATAATAATTTTATCTAACAGGTTGTGAAGCTGATTCCCCCGGCATGGGAACGAAGGAGCTGTGGCGCCACCTAGAGGAGGCTTAAAGGGACAAAGCCTACTACACTAACAGGGATTTGGTTGCCATGGTAACGGTTTCTTTCTCAGCATTTATGGTTTGCACTGAAATATATATATAGATATTTTTTTTTTGAAGTTTTTTTATATTTGAACAGAAGTTTGGTCTTTTAAAAAGTGCTACATAAACAGAATGTCATTACTGCTATGATGTAATGGGTGTAAATGAACGTCAGTGTGAATGTTGTGTGTTGGAGTTAGTCTGTCTTCGGTGTCGTCCCTGTCCTCAGCCAGCGGGTGACAGAAGTGTCGCTGGTGTCCCCCTCCTCTGTGCACTCGCTTACTCTCTCTCTCGCTCACTCCCTCCCTCCCTCACTCACTCCTGACCGAAGCCCTCGGTCTCTTCGATGGCGAACAGAAGCTTCTCACGCAGCTGTTCCAGGTTCTTGTACGGCGGCAGGTCCAGACGGTTGAAGCTGCACAGGGAGGAGAGGAGACACAGGTTTACCACCGAGCACAAGCAGGGCATTTACACACGTCCTCTCAGAGAACCACGCGTTTGACTAGACTATTTAAATTGTTTATAAATAAATTTGTGCAGAACAATTTCACATCTTAGAAAGGCATTATATAAACTTTGTTTGTGCGAAGGGCAACACACATTTAGCAAGAACTGTCCTTTAGGTCAGGGCCAGACGTTTTCACTAAAGGCCTACTCTCAATTATTTTGTATGTTTAAACAAACATGGCCAGGAGTTAATACGTTAATTATTAGAATAATCCAAATATAAAACTTGGCTGAAGACTTGAGTTTAGAATAACACGTCTGTTTGTCGTCTGCTGCCTGCGTGCACTCCCTCCTGCAGCCTGTTGGCAATTTATGGCGTTGCTGCAAGTAAGCCCGGTTAAGATTTATTTAAATCAGCGTTGAGGAGTGGGCGTGTCTCTCACCAGGTGTGGCTCCTAGGCAGCCAGGTTTCCTTTCCCACTTTGTCGATGCAGAACTTCTGCGGCCCGTTACTCCCTGAGGAAAAGCAGATGGCACCAGGTCTAGGTTCTCTGAAGGTTCCATATTAAATTATCTGCACATTTTGTTTATTTTTAGCGGATAGTCGCGTTACCGATCAGCTCGGCGAATCCTCCCACGGGCAGCCGGCAGGTTCCTGTGACGAACTGCAGCAGGCGAATCCTTTTCTCATTGTCCATCTCCTTCACCACCTACAGCAACACACACCTCTTTAGCCTTAGCTAGCTGGTATATACACGCACACACACACGCGCACACACCCGCACGTCATTACCTGCCAGAACCAGTGGATCTGTTTGCTGTTCTTGGTGTAGTGGCGATAGATGGTGTTTTTCTGCCAGTCGCTCAGATCGATCTCCTGCATCCCACACAGCATCAGCTACACACACACACACACACACACATTAGTTTTTGTGTTGTGTTATGACATCATGTGAGTGCGTGCTTTAAAACAATTAAAGCTTAGTGTGTAAATGGGCGTGGCCTTGTGTTAGCTCCACCCACCTCCAGCTCTTTCTCGTCAAAGTATCGAAGCCATTCGAGTGGAACAACTTCGTTAAATCCGTCTAGAAACGCTTTGGTCTGTTCCTCTACTCCCCGTGAGAACCGCCAGTCTGTCAGCAAACTTCACATACACACACACACACACACCAGTAATGTAACATTATTCCAAATTCGACATTAACGCCACCTTCTACATAATAAATCCAATAAATCTAATCTAAACTATAACCCAATGCTAATCCTAATCACGTATTAAACCTAATCGCAACATTAGTCTTGATTTGATCTTAATCCTCTAATAAACACAGGTCATCATGAGTGTAACAAGCGCTGTTTAACTGGGCTGGCCCGCCCCATGACTAGCGGAGTGGCGTGTTAGTGAAGGTGGAGGCGGGGCTAGTACCTGATGTACTCCTCCTTGTTGTCCTGGGTGACGAGCAGGTTCTCACCATCGTCCTTTAGTGAGTGTGTGGAGACCTTCCCCAAAATCTCCATGTCCTGTGCAAAATACAGCTCCACTCCACATTCCTCCACATCATTCTCCCTATGCGTGAACACACACACACACACACGCACGCACGCACGCACACAGCACTGATAAATAGTGTGACCTTTTAACCTGTGTTGCCCTGCCAATGACAATGTCTAGAAACTAGTGAACATGTGATGGTGCACGTTGGCGTCTAATGGTGCGAGTCTGTAAGCATATCTGGTAAAACACACAGGTGGTGAGATTTGTGTATTTACTAAAACAGGGTGAGGATGAAGCAAATGCTGGAGTTGTAGAAGTGAAAAAATGGAGATGAAGATGAAAAGAGGAACATGTGAACATAGACAAGATGCAAGGTGTAGTTGGCGAGGTAAGTGAAGATAAATTTGGGGGATAGAAGGTTAGAGTGGACATGAGGAGGTGACGCAGGAGGTGAGGATGGAAGTAAAGGTGAAGGTCAGAAGGTGAAGAGGAGGTGATGTCATGAGGACACTGACTTGACCCAGAGGATGGAGTTGTAGAACTCGGGGTCAATGGACTCCAGATCCTTCAGCGTGGGTTTTTTATTTAGCATTCGCTTGTAGAAGGGCAAAGTGAAACCAGTGTCGATAAACTTCCCATGATACAGCGCCTGTGCAAACACAGTACACACATTTTAAAAAGGAGATAAACATCTACAATCATAAATAGAAGAAGAAAACAGAAGAGATGGTAAAATGACCCTTGACTGATGTCTAACTAAAGCTCCGAAATGAAACCTCCTCTTTATGACCAAGAGCTTTATGATCAAGTAGCTCATGAGCTAATCTCAGACTACCATGAAATCTTTCAGTATGTTTAACCCTCAACATTGCTTTGAAACAGCGCTGGTTAAAGCGGTAATTAACCGAATACTCTGGTATTCCACTGGGTTTGGTTTTAGGTCCGCTGCTATTTTCCCTTTACATGCTTCCTCTGGATCACATAATTCGGTAATCATAATTCAGTATTAGCTTCCACTGGTATGCTGATGACACAGTTATATGTCTCAGCAAAGCCAGATGAGCTTTATTGAGCCAGCTTATAAAGTTGAGCAATGTGTGTGTGAAGAACATCAGATGCTGGATTCTAATTAACTTCCTTCTACTTAATTCTGACTAACAGAACTTCTGGTACCAGGACCACATGCAGCTAGAAGTAAGCTTTCTGATCACACAGTAACTCTGGATGGCCTTTCTGTTTCACAATGTGCAGCAGGAAAAGCCCTCAGTGTGATTATTGATTCCAGTCGTTTATTTTAAGAAACTTCAGTTAGTTCACGGCAGAAGTCTTCAGTAGAATCAGAACGTTTGGCCCAGTGCCTTCTGGTAGAGACTGAAAACCTGGTGTTTAGGTGTGCAGCTCATCTCTGAACGAAACGTGAAGATTAATGTTAAAGAGGTTGAATATAAAATGGAATTGACGTGAACTTTGGGTGCAGAGAAAAGAGCAGTGTGTTAAATTGTGTGTGTGTGTCCAAAACTACAGACTAAATATAGTGTGTGTGTTGGCGGGTGTGGGCTGGGTGCGGTGCTGAGCTCATGCAAAATGTGTGTGTGTCTGTCTTTGTGTGTGTGCGTTGGGTGGAGGGGCCCCAAGACTTAACTGGGCTTAATGGAGGCGTGAGGGAGGAGGCGGAGGGAGGAGGTGGGCGGTGAATAAAGCAGCTATTCACTCCATAACTCTCACACACACATACATACGCGCGCACACACACACGTTAACATATCTGTGGCTTTGTGAAAAGATTAACTTTCACTGTATAAAAGGTGTGGCCTAATCTTAGGGGGCGGAGCTAACCCCATAAAAAAATACAAACAGAAAGCGTTAAAAAGTACTGAAACCTTTTTTTAAATATTAAAAAAAAGTAATTTCCACATTGGGAAAATTGTTTGTAATTTCCTTCGTCCCCGGAGATTAACTAAAAACATGCAGGAAAACATTCCTTAAACTTTTCCATTTAGAGCTATGGAAAGGAAACAGAACAGGTCAGAAGGCAGAGTAGGAATTCTGGGTAATGGTTCTTACCATGGCGATAAAGCGTCCAATGAAGCGGAAGTAAGTGAGGTGGTCAGGGTTAATGGAGGAGGCGGGGTTTATCTGCAGACAGTAGTTATTTTTCCCGGCGTATTCGAACAGACAGTACATCGGGTTCAACACCTCATGGGACAGCAGGAAGAACCACTCCCTGCGGAGACAGACAGACAGACAGACAGACAAACAAACAGACAGAGCAGAGGAGAGACAGGGGAAGAGACAGATCCAGTCCGAAAAGGAAAATACCAGCAGATGAGGGAGAGAAAAAAAATGAGAACAGACATCAAGACAGACAGAGACGGAGAGAGAGAGACAGAGAAGGGGGGGTAGTCAGACAGTTGATGA